>NC_064876.1:1222794-1245294 GCF_943734665.1 Anopheles aquasalis | reverse complement strand
GCCGCCACACATCAGCCAACCCTTGCAGTAGCTCCGGCGCCACGGTACCGAGGCTGGGCAGCTCGTGCTGGAGCCGCTCCAGCAGCTCCACCGATCCCATCGGATACCCATCCAGATCGGGACCGTCGGCCGCATCGTCCTCACCCTTCTCGGCAGCGGCAGCCGCCACCAGCCGGCCGTGCTCGTTGAGGATCGCCAAAATTCGGGCGTACTCGCTGGCGTGCAGCAGTAGCCCGGTCGGTGCGAGGCAGGCCCGTATCTGGTCCGTGCTGATCAGGTTGGTAGCGAGACCGGATCCGCCCAGCTCGACAATCCGTTTACCCCAGCGGTACAGCCACGAACCGAGCTGATACCAGGCCTTGGCGAGGGTCGGTGCACGGTCGGCGGCTTTCTGTAGCAGCAGCCCCACCAACCCGTCGTACCGGCCATACACCGGTGACGTTCCGTTCGGTGGTGGCGGCGGCGGCGGCGGGGTGTGGTGCGGATCGACGACGACGGGCGGCAGGACGTACTTGGTGCCACCCTGGCTTGGGCCCTCCTGCTCCAGCAACCGTAGCCCGACCGATTCCACCCGTAGATCAACACCATCAACAGCCGTCGGTTCGCCGGTGCTGCTGCTGCTGCTGCTGTTACAAACTGTGAGCCAACCGGCGATCGTAAGGCGAAAGCGTGCCTCACGCTCCGCCAGCCGCGTATCGGGCAGTGCGGCGAGGGCCGCGGTGCAACAGGCCGCGAGATCGATCGCCTCGAGCCGCTGGTGCGCACCCTGACAGTACAGCCACTTGCAGTGTTCGTACACGGCCCGGGCCAGATTTTCATCGCGCAACGGAGTAGTGCTGCCGCCCGTCACGATGCAGCAATCCTTGAGGGCGGACGCTACCTGCTCGAGTGAGGGCCGCTGGATGGTGGCGAGGGCCGGCAGGTACTGGCCGACGTTCGCCTTGCCGTAGTACTTCTCCAGTTCGCGCCGGCACAGCCCGTAGTTGTTCTCCTTGCGTCCCATCGACACCATGTTGAGCCGCAGGTCGATGCTCTGCTGCTCGGTGCCGTATGCCGAACCACCACCGGCCCCACCACCCGTTTGGCCCGCGTGCAGAAACTCGGACCACGAGAGCAACCGCATCAGCGTGAAGGTGCCGTACGATTTGTCCACCGTGAGCGTTCCCAGATCGTCGCCCGGGGCACCTTCGGTACCGGAGTCACCCGTGCCGCCGTCTTCGCCCTTGCACGCACCATCGATCGCTGATGCGTCGTCGGTAAGGTTGCCGCCCCCGCCCCCGCCCCCGCTACTTGTGGTGCTGGCGCGTGAAAAGCGGCGCGCAATCTTGTACAGCATGTGATTGGTGATGGTCAGCTGGAACAGATACTCGCGGCACTTGGTCAGCAGACACTCCTGCAGGAAGCACTGGATCAGCCCGGTCGACGTGTCGATCAGCTTCTCGCGCTCCTCCGTCGGGCTCTGGAGGATGATCGCCGACAGGCTGTTCTCGACCGCGCAGATCATCTTGTGGCTGGAGAAATCGTTCGGCACCGCGCTCCCGGTTTCGATCGTTTCCCACTGGCTCAGCTGGAACACGCTCGTATCGTACGTCTCCTCGTACCGCAGTATCGAGTAGATCTGGTCGGACGTGATCGTCACCAGCGGGATGGTGGCCCGCGGTGTCCCGCCGCTCTCCTCCGCCAGCAGAAACTCGTACAGCTCCCGGTAGCTGCCGGTGAACAGCAGCGAAACGACCGTCTGATCGACGATGAAATCGCGTATGTGCCGATCCATGGCCGCCGCACTGGCCGGCTCGTTTAGGATCGCCCGGAACCCGGCGGCTGCCGTTTCCCGGTGCCCGGCCGCCTCCTCGGCCGCCATCAGTATCCAGGGGTACTTCTTGCCGGTGAGCTGGCGGCTCCACACGTACACACCGTACAGTGCGTCCGACTCCCAGTTGCGCACCAGCGCCCACACCAGCGACATCAGCGTGTGCTCGAACATTCGGTCCGCCGTCTTGCCGGCGGCCACCAGCTCCCGCAGGACCGCCTCCGAGTAGCGGATCACCATTTCCGGTTCCATCGAGTGGAGCGCCACCAGATCGACGGCGGTCCGGATGCGCGTAAACCACTCCGCGCACGTCGTCTGGTTGGTGCGGAAAAAGGTGCGGGCCGGTTTGCTCGGTGCGGGCAGCGCGTACGCCGTACCCTGGGCCGCATTGTAGATCTCCTTCTCGAGCGCCTCCAGGAAACCGAGCAGTATGCGGGCGTGCCGTTGGTTCGCCATCGACGTGCCGACACCGTTCACCGGAAACCGGTCGCTCAGGGCGAGTATGCGCGCGTACTGCTTCACCATCGACTCGATGCGCAGAAAGGTGGCCTGCGGTTTGCCGAACGGGGTGCGCAACCGGCTGCTGACGCACAGTTTGGCCGCCTCCCACTGGGCCCACGGTATCAGGCAGCGCAGATCCCGCAGTGCCATCGCACCGTACGGCGACACACTGGCGGCGGACGATTTCGACAGCAGCTCGTGCAGAAAGCCACCGGCGTACGTGTCTTGGTCGCGCGTGAACGCGATCCGGTCGAGCAGCGGGCGTAGGTCGGCCATCCGCAGCGCATCCTGCTGCCGCTCACCATCCGCCCCCTGGTACTCGCTCTTCAGCTCCCGGATATCGTCCAGCCGCTGCCGGTTGACGCCGGTGAACGCGTTCACCTGGCGCAACGAGTAGCGGAGGGGCAGCTTGGAGAACACGACCGTGTAGCGGGTGCGCAGGGCCGTGTACACCGAGCACAGCTGCACGCAGCACGCCTCCGCTATCGCCTGGTACGCGGTCGGGTGCAGTGTCGCGTACTGGCAGGCCAGATCGAGACAGTCACCGCACGCCAGCCCGATCGTTTCGTTCGCGCTGCCCCAACCGGCGGCCAGGCTGCACAGGTGCACCAGCAGCCGGTGAAAGTCGTCGCAACGCGCGAGCACCTCGTGATAGCGGCAGGTGCTGGCCAGCACTGCACGGCACCAGTCCAGCAGCAACACCACCAACCGGTCCTTCCATTCGTCATCGATAATACAATGATGCTGCTGCTGCTGCTGCTGCTGCTGGTGCTGCTGCTGGAGCTCCTCGTCGTACCATTGCTGCAGGTGCACCAGGTATTCGTCGAGAAAGCGCAGGATGCGCACGAAATGGTTGATGGTGGGGCTGGTATTCGACTCGGCGGCCACTCCCATCAGCTTGTACGGCATGGCGGCCTGCTGCAGCAGACCGCTGGACGATATGAAATGGTTGTTGGTGAGTGCGTGCCGGTGTGCCAGCGATACGATCGCATGGTGGACGGAGTCGTACCGTGACCACAGCTCCCGCACCGGTGGCAACAGAAGCTCGAGCAACACGCCTAGAATCGGTTCCTGCGCCAGGGTCCAGGTTATGAAAATTGAGCTGCGTGCAGTGGCCAACGGGACCAGAATGAGCATATTGAAGCACAGCCGGTACTCGAGCGTTGATTCCGGGGCCGCGTGCCGGCGAGCGTGACCAGGCTGAGACGTGACCGGGCTCGGCTGGGCCCGTAACTGTGCCATGCAGTCACGGGTATCGCGGAGCAGCAGCTGGTACGCGGTGAGCAGGACCGTTTGCTTCTGTTTCGACAAGATCAGATGGTAAACGTGGAGGGTGCCCTCGCGCAGCGTTTCATTGCACAGGAACCGGGTTTGATAGAAGGCGTCCAGTGGGTTGAAGAGGCGCTCGGCGAGCCCCCGGGAAGCGTTCTCGTCGGGGTCGGCACGCAGGTAGCGCGCGAGCAGGTACAGTACGCCCGACTTCTGTTCCTCGCTGTACCGAGCGAAGTGCTGCAACACAAGCTTGACAATCTGCTCGACGTTGGCGGCGTTGTCGACGGGTGCGGCCAGCAGCAGCACCGCGTAATCACAGATCGCCATCAGTACGAAGGTGGTCGAGGGTGGAGCACGGGAGAAGAGCTGTTCCATTACCGGTAAGATTATGGCCGGCTGGCGTTCGAGCTGCAGCCGGAAGAACTCGCCCGAGCACGCGTTCAAGCCGAGACATTTGAGCACACAGTTGAGCGTCATCAGCATCGCACCAAAGTGCTGATCCGCACAGCGCCGCTGGGTGGCATCGTTCAGGTCCACTCCCTCGCCGCACTCCGCTATATCGTCGACGAACTGCTCGATCAGGCTGGCCGTCGTCGAGAGCTTGTCGGTCCAGAATGGCTGCAGGGCGAGCAGCACCCGGGCACAGTACGTCGACATCGATGGCTGTTCGGTGTGGGCCGTCACCATCCAACCGACGACGTTGTCCACGACATCGCTAAAGTGCGGTACGAACTGCTGCGGGTAGCAGGCGGCCAGCTGCACCAGGCTGTCGATGACGAGCATAAACACTTCCGCCTCGACATCGCACTGGTCGAGCAGCTGGCGCAGCACACCGACCAGCCACTCGGCACTCGTGCCCATCTGCCGTGGACCGTTGTGGTCGAGGCGAACGGCTTTCAGCAGGGCGATCAGTGCCGTCCGGAGGGCCATCCGCGACGGAGGGCCACTGAGATACCGTTTAATCCAGCTGGTCAGTACGGAGTCGCCGTCGGGCGAGAAGGCTACGGCCACGTGCAGTGCCATACCGAACAGACCGGCTACCCGATCGTGGCACTCGTCCGGTACATTTTCCAGCGCTTGGCAGAACGTGTGCGAGAGTCCGTCGAACGATTTGCGTATGTAGGACGCATTCGAGGCATCCAGCAGCACCACCTCCAGCTTGCCGCACAAATCGTCGCATCCGCCTGCCGTTTCTTCGTTGATTAACCGTGGCAACAGCTTAGAGATGCGCATATCCTCGGGCGTGTTCGGGTACGGTTGCTGTTGCGGGTGCTGCTCATAATCGCTGCGGTGCTCGGCACCAGGTGACCCCTTCCGCGTCTGCCGCCGGGCTCGAGTGTTTTGGTAGCTTTTGCCACCGGTTGGCGCTGCCTGATCGCCCTTTCGACTGGACGAACCATACTCGAGCGTTGCCGTGGGTTTGCTCTGCAAAAAGGACAACCAAAGGAAGTGGAAACACCGGCGAAACATCGATTGAACATTGAGAGGGCTATCTCCATTCTCCACTCCGTTCCCCTTACCAGCAGCTGTTGATCAGTATCCTTTTTCTTTCGCAGCGGCTTTTTGCCATGAGTGTTGCTCCCGCTAGCGGTTGCTGTGCGGCTTGTGGCGGGCTTCGAATTCATCGTGGCATCGATGGAGCAACATTTATGATTCGGTGTTCGGTAGTGCAAACAATCACAAATTCCGGTTTCCTCTCCCTCTGTACGGTAGTAAACTTCATAAGCAACACGCGAGCGCGTTAAAAACAATAGTGATTCGTGTTGTAAGCATAACAAAATCGAGTTGCACGTATGGGAACGGATTACATACTGACAATTGTGACAGTTTAAACAAAACACACAAAAGACATCTCAAAGCAGCATACACCGTCGTACAGAAGTGTGGGAACAGGAAAATCTCACGAGCATGGAAGAAAACCGCTTCGAAATAACTATTATGACCGTGTCCACAATATTGGCATCAAAAAATTAAACTGTTTCTTGGCTTGGCACAGATCAATGTTTAACTGTGGAATTCATTCATAGTGACGCTTGGCTCAACGAGAGTTGTTGAGTATTGCAGCAAATAGCGCATAATTTTCACGGTCAATAAATACCATGCCCAAAACATAAAAGCCGCTAACTCCTCTTTAATGTAAAAGAAGCGCAAATGGCGAATTTAATTGTTTGGGGAATTCCCTCATTATGTGACCATGGCTGTACTAGACGGGAGCCCAGCAGCGCAGGTAGACTGCGAAAACGTAAACAAAGTCGTAAGCTAAAACAAAACAATCAACGACTACGCTGCGAATAGCGTACCAAAGCAGAAGCCCAGTCACTACTGCGCTGCGCTGCGCTGCACTTGCCCCCCTTAAGTCTCAATTCCCGGAATCGAGAGGCGCCCGCGCCGATGGCTGAGCGGTCGATGGCGTCTCGCTATACAGTAATGGTCACGATCGACGTTTAATTGTTCGGGGAATTCCCTCATTATGTGATTAGGCTCTACTAGACGGGAGCCCAGCAGCGCAGGTAGACTGCGAAAACGTAAACAAAGTCGTAAGCTAAATCGAATCAATAAAAAACTACGGCGGATAGCGTACCAAAGCAGAAGCACAGTCACTACTGCGCCGAGCTTCCCCCCCCCCCCCCCCTTGAAATTCCCGGAATCGATCTGGGTCGGCGTCGACTCGGGCTCGGAATCGATTCCGATTTTTTGCAGGCGCGATCGGAATGGAATCGGTGATGATAAAAAAATAAATGTTCATCTCTACTTAGTACCAATGTTCTCAGCTCATTGCGAGCGTTCCAAAGATCTCAATGTTAAGCATAAAATACTACTGAACTGCTGTTTACTATTGTGTCATCTAGCAATCTGAAATAGAGGCTGGGTAATGAGGAAATATAATAAAAAGAGTTTCTGTGTTCCAATAAATAAATAAAAATCATTGAAAGCTTAGTCACTGAAGCTAGTTGACTAAAACAAATGGTTGAACCTTGGGTTTCTTTCTCTCCTGCTTATCACACTCCACGTGGCGGTATCAACAAAAGATCGTCGATCGATTTTAAATTGCCGATTTTATTCAACACATATTCATAATTTCTTAAAGCTGTAGTATTTTGAATGGATCAAACAGGCCATGCTTTGTGCTAGTGCATTACAGCTTTAATAATTGCGTAGGTATACTTACTAACAGTACCGCATTAAATCAAAATCACACACAGTTTGTTCAACGATTATTCAATCACTGTATCATCAGGTGCGATGATATGAGGCTGCCTGCGGTCACGTTTGTTTGGCCAGTTGCGACAAATGCACACTTATCGATTTTGCTATTTATTGCTTATTGACTGTTCTGTCATCTAGTTGCTCATATAGTAAGGATGCAATATATCATTTGATAGAAATTCCAACATGTATGTTTCATCTTATTGGTAGGGATTGTGACAGAATCCGTATAAAAATCCTTCACCACTGCCCTGTCCTATAGTTGTTGACCGAAATGTTGAACCTAGGGCTTCTTTCGCTCCTGCTTATCACACTCCACGTGGTGGTATCTTCAAGTGAGGAGCTCTACCTGGCACCATCTCAGTACTGCGCAGTGCCCGAAAATGGTACAGCCGCCCCTGAGCTCAAGGATACTTGTCTTCAAGAGACAAACGCGGATCGACAGAGGCTAGTCGAGGAAATCTACAATGTACACCAAAAGCTTAACACTCTCATGGGGGCCACTGTACCACTCGATAAAGCATTTCATTCAGTGATCAACAAAGCAACCAATCTCGAGACATCCTTAGAGTCCTCAACGAAGCAAATTAAGAAGCTGCGCCAAAGTGTGATGATTGCTGCCATTGGCGCTGGAAGGATAGCAGAAGCCATTGCCCAATACCTGAAAAGCGGATCCTGGCAGGACAAGGCCACGATTATCAAACGGATATACTCTCATCCCCGCAAGACTAAGCGCCACATAGTCCATCTGTTGCAATTCATTCGGGCTCTGCCCATTCGTACGGAGCGCGTGGAGTTCTACTATCTGCTCAAGGATGCTCTGATCCAAGCGAATGAACACGAGGGTTATCTTGGTGCCCTGTTTGCTTACGATGTGCACCAGGTAGCGTTCGAACACGATGGCGAGACAGTGCTTGATGCTAAGGCTGAAAGAGAGCTGTGGTCTGTGATGCTGAATGCGACTGTTGCGTACTTTAAACGGGCGTTCCTGGTGGGCGACAACCGCGAGGAATTGAACGAACTCGATCGACAACACTATTCCGTATTTTCAATGCTGTTCCCTAAAATTACGACAATATCGCGGGAAGACATACGCAAGTTCGATGCTGCCAGAATGATTGAGCTACCGTGCCTGATGGATGATAGCTACTCGAAGATCCTTTTCTACCGCAAGGCGATTCAGGTGCTAACGAAGCATTTCAAGTGGGCTGATCACAACCATCTTGTTGCTCCGAAGTTGGCAGGCCTGTTCAACAGCTGCATACCGGAGATACGTAAGGATGATCAACACGACGCGCAGCTTCTACAGCAAACCAAACAGCTTTTTGCGACATTTAAGGACGGGGAAAATTTTGAATCATTGCTGAAGAAAAATGTTGACTAATACAAATCTTTAGAATTAGTGCAGGAACTTTATGATGTATTGAATTGAAAAAGATTCAGTCCTGCACGTAATGTTCTGGATAATTAATTATTGACTGTCTTGTGCTGTTTTCTCGGTTCGGCTGCTTTCTCGCATAATTTAAAAATGGCATATTGGAAGGAAAGAAAATTGAACTTAGCATTGACATAGTCACAGGAGGTTCGACATCGTTCATTGGCGTTTCGCGCAATTTCTTCGGTAAATAAAACACATGTTACACTACAGTTTAGACGCGAGCAGTGCTCGATACACGTTGTTGACCTTCCTAGATATCTAAGCAAGGCCATCTAGGTATCTCTTGTCTTACAGACTAGTAAATGCAATATCGGCACGTTGGTTGGAATGCGATTGAATACGGCGTGATCGTCATACTGATCTACGCGCTGAATGGATTATGCTGCTAGGCAGCAAGGAGTAGCATGTTCGGGTTCTCTAGATACTGTTTCCAAAGGTTCGAGAAACTCGCCATCGTAACGCCGTCGATGATGCGATGGTCCGCTGTCCAGCTAACTACCATGATGTGCGCCGCCGTCACATTGCCGGCCGCATCGAAACGGGGTAGCACGCGCGTCTTTCCCAGACCACCGATCGCTACCTGGGGCGAGATCACAACCGGATGCGTATAAGTTCCGCCAATCTGCAGTGAAAAAATGATGCGAAGAGAATGAGAGATTAGAAATTCAACACCCAATACCAGTAGTCCAGTGGAGTTACGTACGATGCCGATATTCGAGAGGGCGAACGTTCCGTTGGCGAAATCGTCCGGCGTTAATGCCCCGCGCGTACCGCGATCCTGTAGCGCGTTCATATCAGCCGCAATCTGCATGATCGACTTTTGTTGCACATTCTTCACGTTTGGCACCACCAGACCGTTAGGCGTTTGCATTGCAACACTGATGTTGTGGTACGCCTTGTAGATAACACTTTCGGCCGACTCGTCGTACGAGCTATTCAGAATCGGGAATTCACGCAGCGCGGCCGATGCCGCCTTCAAGAAGAAAGGCATATACGTAAGCTTGACTCCCCGGCGGGCGGCTTCCTCCTTTAGCTGGTCACGCACCGACACCAGTCTGGTAACGTCGATCTCGTCGCAGTATGCAAAATGGGGGATTTTCTAAAGGATAGCGAAGCAAAGCAGAAGCGAAACCGAAGAGTGATTAGTGGATACAAACAATATACGCAATGCAAAAGCTAATCGTCTTACCAGCGCTTCGGTCATCGATTTCACCATAGCCTTGGCTATGCCTTTCAAAGGCACAACCGTATGGGCATCCTTCAGATCGACGAACGCTGGAGATGTTTTGGAAACGGAAGCGGCTACTGATGCTGCTGCTGCTGCTGCTGCTGCTGCTCCCGAACGTAATGGGGTCTCCACCGTGGGATGGGGCTTCACGGTCCCTTGGGGGATGAGTTGCAAATACTCGAGCACGTCTCCTTTTAGCACGCGCCCATTACGCCCAGAAGCACGAACCTTGCCCAAATCAACTTTGTGCTCCATAGCGATCCTTCGGACAGCCGGTGTTGCAAGCACCTTGCCGGTAGCCAGTTGCCCGGGTAGCGTCGTTGCCGAATTTACATCCTTTGGGGATTCTGGTTCGTCATCCGAGCTGCTGCTGCTGCTGCTTCCACTATCGTCGTCGTCGTTTTCCACCTCGAAATCGAGCAGTGGTTTGCCAACGAGCGCGATACTATCAACATCATGATGGAGCTTGGCGATCTTGCCATCGTACCGGCTGGTGATGGTAACCGATGCCTTATCGCTCTGCACCTCGCAAAGATTGTCGAACTGCTCTACCACGTCGCCTACCTTGACGTACCACTCCTTCACCGTCACTTCGCGAATTCCCTCGCCAATGTCGGAAAGATGGAAGGACACTAGTCGCTCGAGGAAGGCGCTAGTGTGCAGCGGTGCGCTGCGTCGCACTAGCTGCCACTCCGAATCACAGGCCTGTTGGGTGATGGGAAATATGATGAGAAAGGCTGCGCGAGTATTTCATACGCATGCATCAACACCACAATCACGGTAGCCGTTGGCCCTAGAATGCAATAGTGTTATTTAAAGGTGGAAGAACTCCTAGACGCCTACAAGAAATGCATTCTATTCTCCTTAGTGCATCCGGCATTGATAGCGCTGTTCTATTTGTGATACCTGCACAAACGCAAGCATCATAATGTAGGCATAGTATGCCGCGCCGTCTGATACCGTTATGCGTATCTCGATCTGTGTACAGAGCGATATGACCTTCGCGGCAAGTGGCTAGCCAGCTAGCAAAACAACAACATCAAAAGTGCGTGGCGAATCGCGGCTCGGCACCGATGTATGCGGCTGTTCCACGCGCTACACTAGCACGAACGAACACACTTTGCGTGCTGATAGTGAGCTGCCGCGTGGTACACAGGAGACAATACTCCAACCAGAAAGCTGCCTATGCTTGTGATCGCGCATGTGGCAAACCATGTGGCGCTACGCACACGCACAACACCGTTGATGGAAGTCGGGGGGGGGGCTCTACTGCACCGCCGTTGATTGTGTGCGATTACGTAAGGTGTCGCGGGATCACCAGATCATGCTCGGAACGGTGGAACATTTCGAGACGAAGGATCATACTCACCACCCGCTGACGGAATGGCAAAGTGCCGAACAAGTAGCGCCGTGCGTTGGGCGAGCCACCGATGCGACGAATGATCACGCCAGCCATCGCACTCCTAGAGAAGCCGTGCACCTTACGACGCTGCAAACGCTTTCAGCAACTGGACGAGATCGAGTTCCAGTATCCTGCAGGCTCTTGTGGGCGAAACCCTGGGTGAGACGAGTACGCCGCGGCAGTCTCCGTAGCTAGCGATCGATCGACTGGCGCCACACTGTTAACGCGCACACCGCTGTTGCTGGCTGGATTGCGAATGGAATGGCTTCTTGCTTTTTTACTTTCTGCGTCAAACAACCTACCACACCATTTATGCGCTAGGCTGGTGTTGGTTTGCGCGCGTCGCGTGCGTAGTGCGTTGGATCGGCCCACGAGGTGGTAGATGTTGCTAAGCGGGTTAGCGAAGAAACAGCAGAGGACATAGCGGAGAACCAGCATCAGTTGGCTGGAGTAAGAATCCTGGAGTCAGTCATCTCTTACTGGGTCTCTTACTCTTCGCTGAAATGCCTCCTATTTCCACTAGTTTTCCTTACCTTAGGGAAACGAATGGTACACTTTCTTTCAATTTCTCAACAACAGTAAAAAACTGTAGAGCAATGGAATAGTGGATTTTCATCATAATTTATTGTTTCATTTTAAAATTACTAAACAAATACGTGTAAATAAATCCCATATATTCACATGCATATTTGTACATTGATTACACGAAATCTCAATCAAACTCACTGTTTGGATTATTCTATTACCGTTACTGTACTTATAATTTTGACATACTCATCCAACAAATTACCGACTAGAATATTATTTTAGAAACATATGCTGGCTGGCTGAATTCTGAATGCAAAAGATATTTATAATTTAATCGATGATCCAACTGATGGCTGAATTTGTCGACAGCATAATTCCTCGGGGCCGAATATTTAATCCGTATTAATGTTATGTTAGTTCGATCTAGCTTATATGATACTAAGCTAATAATGACCAAACATAAAACACTTTTCAGTCAGTGATCAGTCAATCGAACATCAATGATATTGCATGCATATTACATTATGGTAGCTACAAGTAATGATGATTTATAAACTCTGTTAGATCGTGTCTATTAGTATTGATATGTGCTTTCCAAAAAGACCCAGACGATAGTATGTATGATAAAATAGGCAAAAATGTGTCATCTACAGAAACGAATCATCAATTGAATATATATCTTTTACACATCGGAGTTTATCCCATTATTTCCCTTCCCTTCCTAATACCTTAATTTTCGATTTAAAGTTTTGATACAGCGCAAAATAGCGCAAAAAATCAAGCACTTAGTAACAGAGGGTGGGTTTTACCGGAAATTCCAACCAATCAATTTGATACGAAAGGAAACATGAATCATTTGATGTTAAAAGTATGTTGTTCTATTTTGTTCAATTTCAATATATAAATAAATGACAAATGCCAATAGATTTTAATAGATGGATGCATTTTATAGCAAGACTGTAACATGATTGAAATTTCATTACTTGAATATTACACACCACGGTCAGCACTATATTCCATAGCATGGTGGGACGATGGTGAAATGATACTAACTGCTAGATTGGCGACGAATTGTTAGCTATACAATTGATAGTAATACCATTAAACGACGTGATGCTTTACGCACTTCATCGTCGAAACTATGCAGTTTAATCTGCCCTAATTGACGTTGTTTTTCCTAGTGCCGCGGGGTTTGATATTTTCCGATATTTGCCACATCGCATCTTCGTCTAAATAATTTTCAAAATTTTCGAAAAACCCAATTATTCTTTCGTTTTTCTTGAATGGATAGCATCTGAAAAATATTAAACTGTATTAATATTGTTGTCAATAAGATATTTATACATATGCATCTATAAAAGAGACAAACCCTTTCTTGAAACGCTTCATGTTCACAACAATATGATACTGCTGCCACCGTTTAGAAAAATTAGTCGCTCCCTCGGGGAGTAAATCAGGATTACCTATGTGTACAAATGTCAAATCTTGTAACACAAGCCCACTGTAATATAAAAGTTATCAGTATATTGATAAATGAAAATGGTAAACATTATTTTCTGCAATAAGGTATTTTACATGTATGGTATACAAGGCGGATTCGTCTCAGCAAGAGCTTGTCTGTACGCACGAAAACTGGAGCTTGAATCAATCAGTGCACAGTATTCCTTTAATCCTTCGGTTATAGTTTTATGCCATTCCAATCTAAAACACAAAACATATTTAGAAAGAATAGGGAATAAATGACAAAAAAAAAAACAACGGGTACATACCTTCTGATAGGGGCTGAATCAAGTGCTGATAATAGTGCTAGATAAGAATTGTAGTTATTTATTTTCCTAAGGTGTTTCATGATTTTTATGAATTTTATCACGTGCTTTTCTCTGTCTTTGCTATCGTTTTGCGAGAGAATTTGTGTGCGGGCCCTGTATGAGAATAGAATAACTATTGAATTAGCATTGATTGCTAAAAACAAATTAAAAAGGAGTAAGAAATTACCAGTATGACATTTTATTGAAGTGTTCAGTAAATCGTGTCAAATTTGGAGAACGTTCCTCACATTGCTCCTGGGCCCAGATTAAAACTTCTGGTATTTCAATTTTCTGAAAAAGCTCGGCATCCAACAACGTCATTTGCTCGGCAATTTCAGCAGATTTCAGATCTAATAACGAAGGTAGCGATGTCATAACTGCACGCGAGGCTAGCGTTTGAATGGTCAGCGTTGCTTTTTGTTTAAAAATCAGCACTTTCTCTATAAGTTTGACGCGTAGTAGTTTCGCCATGTGCAGATGTCCTGCGCTGACGAGTTGATATTTGAAGTTCATCAAAATTACAAGAAGACGCTCTGTCAGATCAGGAGCACTAAAAAGTGAAAAAAAGTTTATGACAAAAGTAAATTAATTATGTTTTTGGGCGACAATTTATATCGATACTTACGTAAGATCATTCACAACCCGGACTAGTAAGGAAAAAGATTCTTTGGCTGCTTTTTGTTTGGCATCATTCATTTGACAATGGTATACCGTGTACCGATGAGACAATTTTTGTATAAGCTCCAATGGCGATATAAATGTTCGAAATGTCGTGATAAACGCCTCTCCATATGCTGATAAATAGTAAAAAGGAAGTATAATTAATATTGATTGTCATCTAGAAACAAAATCCTAATATTTAATTTAAAGGAGTCTTATGGTCAAAACGCTTACCATCTTCTACGCCTGTCGGTTAATTTGAAACCACAATCAAGGAAGCGTTAACAATGGATTGAAAATAGTTCGATATATGATATTGAACAAACAAGTTCTTAATGATTATTGTTATAAGTGTATTGTTATAAGTGTATAGTGCACATAACACAAACAAAGGAATGGAAAAACTGTGCGGATTGGTGCATGCTTACGGTGCAACAAAATAATGCTAACGATTAAGGGACAATGCAATGAATGAGTTGCAATGCAATGAGTTTTTGCATGCTACCCTTTCTGGGACTCCTGATCTAGATTATTACAGTATATGTATTCTTCCTTACCATCAGAGTTTTTCTGCACTCGCGTTGCGTGTATGATGAGTGCATCGGGATGTCCTCCTTTCACATCCGGACCGTCTTCGTTGTCCTTTTTGAATACAAGATAGTTGCTTACGTCGAGTTCGTCCATAAGATTAACAGGTTGTTGATTTTCCGCTAAACTCTGGGTGTTCTATATGATAGAAAAATAGGATGTATCAAGAAACGAACAGTAACATGTAATTAAAAAAACAAAAATAACTCTCCACCCCCCATACACACACAAAATGAACGAAAAGTGTACCTTATTATTTCGCCTAAGTATCACTTCCACCTCCTCCTCTGGTGCTTCTGCGGTGCTGTGGTGATCGTGGGTCGATGGCTCCAGGGTTAACTCAGAAGAGTTTGCTAGTTTGCAACTAGCACCTCTATTACTACAGCTATTGTTATGAATATTTGTCGTACAGCTAGAGCCAATATTGTTACTAACAATAACGTTATTGCTCTTATTGTATTTAGTGACTAGAGTATTTCCAATTGTTATAGTTTCTGGATTTGAAACGGAAGGATAGATATTATCGGAAACTTTACTATTTGCATTACACAGATGCAAATAGTCACCAGACTCGAGTTTCTGATGATCAACATTGCAATCAATTATTTTACCATTGCTGCTTTCGACTGTACTACATGAACAAACGCCCTCATTAATTTCAGGTGTCAGATTCGGTACATTAGATGCATAATACGAGGCAGCAGCAGCAGTAACTGGGATCGCGGAAATAGAATTAGTAATAGCAGTAGTAGTAGAAGTACTAGTAAAAACAATATCAGATGTCGATACTTGGCAGGTATCCGATTCGATGGTCGTTTCGCGATAATTGGGTGATAGTTTTGATTTTATCAAGAAAGCCCCAGTAACGTCCAAAGATTGACTGCATGTCGTTTTGCTAATTCTCGATGATGGTGAGCTTATTTTTTTGGATAAGGTTTGAGATTGGTACAATAAGTCTTGTATGATTTTTGGACTAGCAGGAGGTGTTGATGCTGTGCTTTGGGTTTTGCTATTGATGCGTTGGCGTTTTGGAGGTAGGGCTGGAGGCTTATTGTTAATATTCGGCGAATCAGGAGGAGAAACGGGAGCTGTACGCGATGGAGATAAACTGAACAAAAATAATGTTACGTAGAGCCACGATACTAAACATTCAAAAACGCCTGTAGACTAACAATAATACCGTACCTCATGGTATGACTGTGACATAGACTATGGCTGGCAGATGAAGCATTTTCCGATTGTGTCATATTGTAGGTATGCACGGAGTGACGCATAAATTCAGAATGATTTTGAGTTGCACTGCCAAATATTTCCATGTACGCCATAACTGAAAAGAACAAATTAAACATTGGTTAAATTGTTATAAAGAAAAGATGGTTGGTTTGAATTTATATTTTTGCTAGAATTGAAAAAGTGCTAAAAAACGTAACAATGTTCCTTGGCAAACTAGTCCAAGGCTAAAATAAATAAACAAACCATATTAAAATCAGCAAGAAAAATGTATCATTAAAGATCAATTGTAAAATCTATATTGAATCAACAAAAACATAATTGATAGTTTTGCTATGAATCAATTCCGTGTTCATGTGATGTACTTAAAATTGGTTGAGAACTATCCATTATACTATTATTGTGTATGAGGGTTTATGTGCGGGATTGTTGGTTTTGAATTTCAATGTGTCTAATGTATAAAATTACACTTTGAAAAGGATTTTAGTTTATGTTCAAGAGACCAACTTACCTGAATAAGCAACACTTTGAAACACTAAAGTGCGCGCATCGTAACATAGAGTTAAATTAGATAAATATTCCATTCATTTGATGTTCTTATGGTGGAAATCACATTTCGACAACAACGTCTTATTTATAGTCCCTCAATTATCAATATTCCAACAATTCTTTGCAACACAGGATTGGGCAGCATGCGTGGACAAAGTCTATCTCAAAGCGCTTTGTTTTGCCATATAGAAATAGCAAGGTAAAGGAGCATCGCACAAAAACTATAATCATGTTTTGATGATCAACATAGTATTACGAATTATGTTTATAGTTTTTACCAATTACCACATACCCTTGTTTTCCATTCCTTATCGTTTACATAATAACAGTCAAAACTAACAAATGATTGATGAAAGAAACGCTTTCAATCGTTTTCTCGGAGCTAATTAAAACGTCGTACATCGTATTGAGCCTTCAACCGGCTAGGTACAGACTAGATAGTATAGCAATAGAAGACAAATACTTACTATGTTTTTTTTTAATTGGCAGCGGCGGTGGTTCTTCTTGGAAACGGTTTATGAGTCTCGGTTCGAAGAGACTTACATGTTTGTTGGACAAATTATCAAATATTTGCTGTCTGCTATGCAGTAATGAAGGCGAACTTTGTTTGGAAATATGTTCCAGCATAATCTGGGGACTGCAATTTATGTGTCAAAATATTATTCAATTTAAATAAAATAATCAGTTTGAGTAAGTACCTTCGCTCAGAATCTGTATCGTCAACGTTATCGTACTGTGAGGGGTGCCTTTCTTTTTTAATGCTTTGTAATCGCGTTTTAACCGGAAGTGCTGGAGGTCGATCCGAAGACATTAGAGAAGGAAATACATCATCGTTTCCCAAGATATCGCCTAGATTGGTGTGCTCTATCGGTTTCGGCACACTGTTGCTTGGCGTAGCTTGAAATTCCGGCAAATTACTTATTTGATATTCTTCACCGGATGGAATGATCGTTTTCTTCATGCATTCTTGAGTCACAATTGTTTCGATTTTTTTCTGATGTTGATAGTGTTGTTGATTGTGTTGATGATGGAGAACATGTATCTGATGGAGATTCTGGTGCAGTTGTGGTTGACTAGCAGCGTTCATTGCACTATTTTTCAGCTTGGTGCCAGCATAAATCGCAGTGCATCGAACATCGTTTATACTATCTACAACAGATTCTGATCGTTGCACATGACCAGTGGCGGTTTTTTGCTGATTGAATGAAATTACTCCTACGTTATTATTATCACGACTAACACGTAATGAGTACATTGACTCAATACCAGACTCGTTGGAGTTCCGGTTGTTCTGAACCCCCAGTTCGTTGGTAATCATACCGTGTGCACCAATAGCATCGTGCGGTTCATTCCAAACGGCCGCTGATGTTGGAGAAGATATTATGCCGGCATTGATTGATGAACCTTGTGAGATAGTACTCATTTCGTTGACTCCAGTCAGGATGCGTAGCTCCTCTTCATCGCGAGAGTTATTTAATGCTGAATCCAGCGATCCAGCGCTGGCACTAAGGAGACTAGAATTGTCTTCGGGGGATCGGGAACGAAGAGACATGCGATCTAATGCACCGCATCCCAGGAAGGTTGAATCGGAATTGCATTCAGATGTATCGTGAAACGAAAGGTTTTTTGAATGTTGGCTCTTGCGCTTCGGTGGCAACGGCGGCGGCTCATTCGAACGATCGGGCAATGGTGGTTTTGGTGGAGGTTCGCTCGATTCGCGCAATATACTCTCTGTACTATGCGACGCACGCACTGTTTTTAAACAAGTCTGTTCTAGAAGATCACGTTCACGTGGTGTTAGTGGAATATCGGGTAGCGAAGTTCGTTGACTGACCACATCCACGGTTGGACGCTGCAGAGTATTGGAACTTGCAATGTGTTGCTTATTTCCATCCCGATCGTTGAGTTTTTCATTAGCTAGATTTACAAGGTTGTTCACGGCGTTTTCAACTAGTTCAACCACTTCTTTCACATTTTCTTTACTAAGTGAGGGGCAGTCTTCACCCTCTTTCGTAAGCAACACTTCGTCGCAAAGCCTCAAAAGATTACCGAGCGAAATATACACATGATTTGTAGCGTTGATAAATGCTGTGCTATTCTCGTTCAATGTATAGGATTGCAAAGCTGTGAAAGATAAACCAAAATAGCAAAGATTATTATAGCACAGTTTCAACTACGTCCTAACAAATAGGCAACTTACCAGTGTGCACATTGGCAATAGATTCAAGCACAACTGTTCCGTTACCTGGTAACATTTCTAATTTATTCTTTAGAATTACATCTTTGAAATGGGTGAGAGCATTCTTGACCTGACGAACATGGTAATTAAGATCATGAATGGGTTTTGCAGGTTCATCCGTTGTACTTTTACGGTTACTGCTCGGGCCTGTGCGAGGGTTGTTGGGTGAGTGGGACCTATGGAAATAAAGAGATTTACATTTAACTATAAACAACGCTGTTCGAGCACGTTCTTTTCAGTCTTCTGGAACACATTTTTAGCTCCGACTCTGTTTCATATTTGAGTTGTTATGGTCACATTAGGGTTAAATACAACATCTCCAAGAAATTGTAACAATTTCAGTAGAGATTTTTAGCTGTGTACGATTATATTTCCTGGAGCTGTATTTGAAACAGGCAACAACTAACGAACCACGCTTACCTAGTCATGGTACTGGTCGGCGTGCGTATCTGCGAAATTTTCTCCAGGAAATCGTCTTTGAACGATCTTGCTCGTCGAGCCAGCTTGTTACCACGAATGCTACCTTTGGGTCCTAATGTGCCGGATGCACCGTGTGAATCGCTGTTATTTCCAACTTCTCCTGAGCAGATTATAGTTGAACTAATGTTAGCAGAGTTCGAACCATTACCAAGGCTGCTCGCGTGAGCATGACGCCCGGTGGAAGCTGGAGTTGATGTGATCTCTACACTCACTGCAGAACTGCTATCCATGTCTAAATAGAAGAATAAATTACATATACATTACAACAACGTTGAAAGAAACATATTTCTATGGTTTACATAAACGTAAATCCTAAATGATATTAAAATATATCGAATATTCTATCTGATTGAATACAATCAGGCTGGATACAATTATTATTGATGAGGCGTAATCGTTATTATGACAAAACAACTTCAATTTGAAGAATAAACATGGCTCACCATATTTAGCGAGTTTGGACCATTGAGGAAGCAGATAAGGTAACTAAACGTATCGTTCTATCGAGTCTCGAGAATCCCCTTTAACCAGTTGCAAATGATAAAGAAAATAAATTAAAATAAAATGCTTGTAAAGGATGTTAGCTTTACTAAACAGCTTTTGCCATATGCATTTAGGCGTCGAGCAAAATTAGGAGAATGATTGAATAACAAGCTTCATGAAGCAAAGAGCAAAGGATTGAGTCAAGACAATAAGTTAGTAGCCATACTCACCATTTCCTGCATCCGATGAGGTTCCTATACGCTCTTCCTTTAAATTGGACATTCCGATTCGTAGAATAAACGCTCTATCGCTGTACAATGATTGAGAAGTGTAGTTTTCTCGTTTCCTTCAGGAGATCCTTCTCAATGATGCTTTGTATAAACTAAATGATAATAATACAAACACTATTAGGGTATAGCAGAGTAAAGTAAATAATCACGCGTCGATAAGTAAGACATATAACTAACTAATTAACTGTGGCTGTTAGCATTTGCTATTCAAGGTACATCTATTCAAAATATGTTCTCTCAAGACCCGAAGCCTCATGCCGGTTGAGTCTACTTGCATAAGAATCTTTTCGCCATTAACATATCAATTTCATAATACTGATGATACCTAACGACCGCAATCCGTGATTTGCAAGGAGTTTGTTACTCAAATGGAAGAATACAGCTTTCAGCACCAAGGCCTTAGTCAGTCAGTGTCGCCTGCGCGCTGTAATCCATTAAGACTTGGATAAATGTCTACACACAAAAAAAAGAGGCGAGAAGGTGGCACCGCGCACTCCCAGCACAAACGTCTGCGTTTTGTATGTCGAGACGGTGTATTATGCGGCAACCGTAAAAATTCCTTAACGTATCGCAAGAAGGAATACGATTTATACATTAACAGAACCTCGTGAAACCAGAGTTTGGATACTGTAGTGTAAAACCAACAAACCAATTGTTTAAAATACGAGTGTCTTCTTTATATTACCGTGTGTCTTTGCGTTTTGCATGTTTTACCGTTCATCAGAAATCCGAAGGGTGCTGTGGTGTGGGGGAAACGAAAACAATTTAATACGTTATATTATTATAAAAGACGTCGAATTGCGTCGATGCCGTTGCAACAAATTCACTAGTAAGGTACCTGTATCACACAAAGCGACTGGTTCGTTCTACGGATGATATTTTACAAAACGTACACCATTTATTCAGCGACTACACTATCAATTAACTTCCCTCCGTGCACACAATGCATAATTGCAGAGAACAACGAGCTATATACTTTTTTTGGAAGTATCTAAATAATTTTAGGAACTCGCACTTTCTTCACACAAAACAAGATGTGTTGATTAGCTCAACATACGCACTTATTGCATTATATGCTTACGTGAATTGTTGACAGTACATTGATCAGTTGTTCGTTTTAGTTTTTCAACAACTTTTACTTAAGATAAAATAGTATTACCATTGGCTACAAGGAGTTAAGTTTGCACCAAGCTAACCAGTCACCATCATTCCGAGAAAATCTTACTTCACAGTATGTGTGGCACACTTGTGGCACAGCACTTGCGGTGCAGCAGGACTAACACAGCTGCATCCATAGTGCGAAGCCCATGTCAGTACCAACATAATGAGAAGGACTACTCGAAATTGACCGCCGTCGAGTGGACGCTGTGTACCTCGAGCAACCCGTTTCCCTAAGCTGCTTGATAATTTAACTCAACGAAATTGCTGAAACTGCTTGATCGAGTAGCCGCGTGTGGAGCTGTGTGCGTGCGCTTCTCGCCTTCTTAGTTCAGAAAAATTGAAGACATCGACCGCGGTGGGTTTCATGTGGCTTGTGTAAAAAGTTCACCATCGAGCTACTACCGTCGAGATTTGCCGGTGCTGCTACCTTAGAACAAGTTGTTGCTGTTGACGGAGGTGATGCCACGGCGTGTGTGAAAATAAGCCCTGCGTACGGGTTGCTACATCCTTAGCGCATGGTATGACGATACCTGGTGAGTCGTATAGTCTGGCCCTGCACCTTGCACGCCTACTCGATCGTCTTCGAGAGCACCGCCAACTTGCCGTATTCAGCTGGGGCCCTGTACAGCATAACATGTAACCTTATGCGGCACGGCACGGCGGTACGCTGCTACAGCAGCGAGAAAAAGAAAAACTCCTCGTGCGCGTTAGTGTTTGTGCGTGCGTTCCGCTTACAAGATTCGGTGGGTTTTATGCCCGGCGTGGCCCTGTGTATAATTACATGTGAGCACCTCCGCAAAATGGCTGGCAGCCACATCATGCACCTGCCGCTGGTGGCACACCGCTGGCCGATGATTTCATGCGGGATAAACAATGGCCGTAGCGCCGAGCGTAAGCGCCGGCCGAATATTCTGCGCTGTGTTGGTGGTGAAGGAAAGCACGTGACATTGAAGCGCCATTACGGGGGCTCCGCGGTGCTGCATGTCCTTTGAGTCCTTGAAGCGATGTGAGGCGGTAAGCGCACTGAATCCTTTTGCTGCGGGCTGACCATTGTTGCTTTGTCCGTCAATCCCGCCATCCCTTTCTGACTGCACCTCGCCACTCTCTCTCTCTCTCTCCTACCACCACGACTCACACCGCCCACCCCCTTCCAACCCCTTTCGTTCTCCTGCTCAACACACTCTTCCGTGTTTCCCGTTTGCCGCGATTGCGAAATGATTGGCTAAAAACCCCAATTTCAACCATCAGCCTCCCAGGCAGTGTTAGCTGTTTCAATAAAACAATTCGATTGGTGGCGTTTTGTACCAGAAGCCTACTGGGAGCCGCTGGTTGAGTTTGCTATGCTGAGGTGAGATCAGATACCTGTGCATAGCTTCATCTACCACGCATAGGATTACGAATGTATTGCCCTCCCGATCTGTCTATTTCTCTCCCATTCTTTCACGCTCAAGCGTTTCTTTCATCTCCTATTACTGCTCGTCCTTTTTTTTTGGATTAGCCCGGTAAAGAAATCACTTAGGACATCTCGAAAGCCTATATTTGCCGCATTAGATCATATCTACTGTGAACGAGTGTTCTCGCCTCGGTCATGCTGACAAGTCTACTTCTCAGTCGTGTTAGTGTTAT
>NC_064876.1:1207794-1215294 GCF_943734665.1 Anopheles aquasalis | reverse complement strand
TGACAGGAGAGAACAAAGCAGAAAACGGCAGTGTGAAATATGGTGACATTGCCAGAGGCCTCTCCTCTATCGCCTTTTTGCTGCCCAATTGCCTCTGCTCGCCACGGCACATTTAAAATGCGTACGCTTAAAACTCAACCCTTGCCGCACTACGCACTCACTCACAACACACGCATATGATTCATGAAGCAAATGTGATCATATAGCATCCATCGCGGACCGAAATCGCGACAGTACTCCTTTTTTTTCCGGAAGAGTGCCACGCAGGCACCACCGCTGATCGTACTGCGAGGATCACAGTTTAATCTTGCAAGTAAGATTTAATTCTGTAGTAAGACTGTCCGGTACTGTCTTTCTTTCTCTCTCTCTTCTCTTCCTCTCTCACTCTAACCGATGGAATGGAGATTCTCGTGCGAACAATGTGTCGCCCCACCAGTGTGCGGAACGATCGGGCAACCACTGGCAAAGTTGAGATCGACTCACACCGCGGGCCGCGCCACGCGCTGATCGTATACATCGCAGTACAGCGCATCACCCCAATGTGTGTATGGGTTGTGTCGCATAATGTTTGCAGGCCTCGTCGGCGCGAGATCGTTCGTTGGGGTGCGTGTTGATTCGCACAAATTTGCCACCATTCGAACGGGGGACGGGCGTCGAGAAATATGGCGGCCATCTAATCATTTTTCACTGGTACTACTACTGATTACGTGACTGCCGGCGCCCAGCCGCGCCTGTTGGGCCTCTGTTATCAACGTTGCCAACAACTTGTTATGCTGCTAGAGACGCCTATTACATTGGTGCCTTCCTGCGAGAACTTGCCGCGAGAACTGGCTTCGAGAAACGGGATGTGAGGCCCTGCGATGACAATCCAGTGGTGTGCTGATGCTCACAGGAAAAGTGATTTGCCAGCAGTTTAACATTCTTTCGTAAAAGGGATTTAAAACAGGAAAAACCGGCAGGCCTTGGGTGACTGCCGTGACCTTTTACCTTTTGGACCCCTTTGCCAATAGTTACAGGCGGTTTGTCCATACATGGGTATGTATCGACCTTCCTAGAGTTGATATATAGGCGTTGCTTTGTGGAATGCCATGAGGGAGCTAGGGTAACTAGGGTAGTGGAGGAGCGGTGAGAGTTTTATTGGTTCTGAGAGCTTTCCATTATGTTCCATACCGGTGGGCGATGTGAACGAGATAATGGCCCTTATTCTTACCTACGCATCGAGGGGTATAACTAGTTAGAATGAACGATTTATAGTGTATGCTCTCCCTGCTCATCACGATCTTTTCATTGCCAACTATTCCCCCTTCATCTCGATAGTCAAATGTTCCTGCGATCGAGAACCGTTTGCCTCCGTGCTGTACGTACGCATACCGGTGGCAAACGGTGCTTCTCGCGTCGGTTAAAGACCGAAAGAGAGAAGTTGAAGTAGTTTATGGATTCAGAATTGGACAAAACGATAAGAAAATATAGCTAACAAGAGAAAGAGAGAGCGATAAAAAGAAGCCGGAAGTGAAGGGGCAACGAATGAGATTCGATTAGTCACAATCACGCGTAGCAAAGCAAAGCAAAGCACAAAAAAAAAAGAAAATGGATGCAATGGCGGTTGCCTTACGCTTCGGTGCTTTGTTGTCAGTGCTCGGTGGACATGACGCATCGGCTATGCGCGCCCTCCTCTGCGTCGCTAAATATGCTGCTAATTGAGTCACCCCATGCCCATGGGTTGTGTGTGTTTGTGTGGTCGTCCCATGCTCTGGCCCCGCGCCCCGTGTGCCAAAACACTTACCTCGTTCATCTGATAGAAGATGTCGCGCTGGTTCGGCGGTATAACCAGATGTTCACCGGTGACGAGCGTCTCGATGCGATGCAGCAGCTCAATGATGCTGTCCGACTTGCTTAGATCGACCGTCGCCAGGGCAAACTGGTTCAGTGTCAGCTGCTCAACCGACTCACTCGCTGCGAGCATCGTCTGCATCGTTTCCTCCCGCCGCTTTATCCAGCCGATGGACTCGTGCAATCGCTCCAGGCGTGCGATAAATTTGTTGCGATCGGCAGAACGCAGCACCGCGTCCTCGACGTATCGTCGGAAGTCGTCGGAAAGCTGCGGCGGGAAGAGGAAGAAAACAGAAAAGAACAGGCGAACAGTATATGAAGAACACTTAACAAGGTGACCCCCTGACGCCTGAGAGTGGAAGATGAAGATGAAACTTACCGACACCTGGCTCGTGCTGATCTGCGACGCTAGGGCGTTGATTCGCTGTAGAATCTTCTTGTCCCGGTTCTTCTGGAATGGGAGTGTCACGTTGCCGACGTCCTCCAGCAGATCCCACGCTTCGATCACCCCCGACACGACCTCTTTGCCCAGGTGAAAGACGGTGATCAACCCGGGATACGAGAGCTCGAGCGCCTGGGCACCGACCATGCTCGGCGTGCCCGGATCAGTGCTGCCTCCCAGCAACAGTACCACCATCGCTGATAACAGCCATTTGAAAACGGTCACTGGTAGCTTGAATCTTGGCTTGAGCTGTGCCATAGTTGGCCGGCGTACGCCACACAGTTGATGGGCGATTATTGGTTGTGTTGAAGCTGTTGTTGACTGGTAATCAACGCAGCGACGGGCGCGCGCCTAAACACACGACGAGTGATTAAACACACATTACACAAAATAATCCAATACGCCCAGCAACACGCAACGCGCAAGCTTTGACACAGCTTCTGAACGGGTACACTATCCAATCGCCAAACGCTAATTTTCAAATGCAAATCAACCCGAACACACACACGGTACGTAATGCTGTACAGCTGGCGACGGAGTGATGATGATGCTTTCTCCCTTGAGCGGGAAGGGTACGCGCACTCTCCCACTCACGAATAGCTCTCTCGGTATATGCGTATAGCATAATGCGTACTCCAGTGAACAGAAATGAACATGGGTCTCCCGAAGACACTCGACGGGGGGACGCACGCGGCTCTTTTACTCCGCGATTCGCATGCTTATACTGTTGCGTCTGGGCGCAGGAGAGCCACCGGTTTATGTATGCAGCATGCGAATTAAGGATAAAGCAAAATAGAACCCATTCATTTATTTATTTTATTAACAAATACCCTCACTGTCGTATCGTTTCAGAGCCTGTTCTATGAGATTTTGTCCGGTGTGTGGGTGCGGAACGGGCTGCAGATTAAAGGCCAGGCGATGACATACATACAGGCGAACTTTTGCAACTCGATGGTGGATATGGATCTGTTCTTTCTGCAGATCTGTGCGACGCAGCTGCCACCGAACCAGTTTCTCAGCGAATGTATTTCGATCTTTGGCATCGAAGACTGGCTGGGTATGAGCGTACTGAGTACGCCGCCCGAGATGGAGCAAGATTCGATGCTCGAAGGGTTACTGACCTTTCTGGCAACACTGATAACATCGCGCATCAACTTGGGCAACGATGAGACGACGCAGTGCATCATCGAGATCAGTGCACTGTTGGCGACCGGTGACAAGACGCACAGCCAGCTGCTGGAACTGATGCCCGAGCGGAGCGGCAATGCGCACACACGCAACTTCGAGCGCTTCCTGAAGGAGCTGTCGATCTACCGTTCACCGCTGGTCGGCTCCGAGAACCTGGAACAGGGTCTGTTTATGCCGGTGCCGGAAGTCTGGGAGATGCACTACGATCCGCTCCATGTGCTACTGCGTGCCGTCCACCGGCGGGACTTCCAGAACTCGCTCGACCGCTTCGGGGCCTACGTGAAGCAGCAGGGTAAAATGCCGAAGAGTGGCAACCTGTGGCCCCCGTTCCGGTTGCCCAGCCCGTGCGGCCCGGCTTACAGTGATCCGGCGGCGATACTGAGCTCCCGGATTCTGCACGCCATCATCCTGGCCATCTTCTACCGGGCCGTACACACGCACAACGTATCGGAGCACATGCTAGCGCTAGCCGTTTTTCTGCTCGAGATGGCCGTTTGCACGGCGAGTGCTGCCGGGGGTGAGGCGGCCACCAGCCACTCCACTGTCGGCGATGCGACCGCCGGTGCCGACACGCCCGATGCTACCTTTAAAAGTGGCAGCCACAAACGAAGCAACACCGGAGGAGCAGCGACGTTTGCGCAGCGGGGCGGCACCGGTACGGATGAAGCATCGATTCCGGATTTGCTCAACTGCTATCCGAGTAACTGCCTCAGTGACAATCTCAAGATGACGGTCCATCGGATATCATTGCTACCCGGTCTGCGCCGATCGCCAGTGTCCTACCACAAGTCTAGTGACGACGGGTCACCGCCGTTCGACAGTGACGTCGAGTGGGATCTGTCCGAGGACGAAACGCTCATGATGATTGGCAGCAGTGCGGACATGTCGGGGGCCGATCTGCAAGGAGGCTGGCCCGCTACGCAGACAGGATCGAACACTGGTGAGCAGCAACCAAGGGCTGATGAAGGAGGACGACAATTGGCGATGATGGCTAGTTCGGCGACGGGAACAGCTAGTAGCAGCACTGATACTACCAGTACCGCCCTGGTGCCGTCCCGTGGCACCCTCGAAGTGATGCCACAAGATCTCACGATGGTTGAGCAACACAAAGAAGTGAATCCGGGGCGCCTCATTGCACTAATGGCGACCACTACCGGCAGCTCCACCATCCAGCAGATGGTCGTAGAGGAGGAAGGCGGCAATGACGAAGATAAAAGCGCAGCGTTGAGGGACGGGACCGTGAGCAGTGCGGTAGCGGCAGCGCACGATGCAAAAGAGGAAGATGTATACGACGAGGAGTTGGATGACGAAGAAGAGTATGAAGTGGAGGATGAAGATGGTTTGGATGCGGAGGAACTAAGACGACGGTGCGAAGCAAGGCGACGACGGCGCAGATGGATGTTACAGGGTTCCCGGCGACCGCTCAGCGTCGATGAAATCCCACAACAGCAGACTGAAGATACCCAGTACCATGTGATGGACGAAGATGGTGATGTGATAGTGGAGGACCAGCCGATGCAGCTGGAACCGAACAATCGCGGCAGCGTTACACCCGCCGCACATCTCTCCGATAGCTCCGGGAATGTGAATGACAACGAGGACGAAGCGGACGAAGATGAGGAGGAAGCGGCAATGACTGCTGCAATCGCATCGATAACGCCACGTGCAGACGCAAACCGCAATGCAGTGGCGCCAAAATCTACCAGTAACATGTACCTCATACAGGGACGCATACAACAGCAACGGCAAAGGTCGCACGAACAACGAGTTTTACAGAATCACCTCCATCATCATCATCATCGATCGCCGCACGTCAGAGGAGCGGGTGCTACCGGACCGTTAATACGTGCCTCGCCGTCCCGGGCTAGCGAGTACATTGTGCAGGAAGTGGCCACCAGTACTGCGTCGACCGGTATGGAGCTAGTGATACGCCACGAGTTCGTATCGTCCAGAGATGGAAGAACGGGCTCGGTAGGGCTGACCGGGCAGGAAATAGCAGTACCACGTGGGCAAACGTCCACCGTATCGACCGTTTTTGGAACAGCCGGTGCCTCGTCGACACTCAGCACTAGCGGTGGTGCTGGCAGTGGCAGTTTACTGCCATTCAGTCGCGTTCAACCGGTCGCTGTAACGAGTACGGATGTGTCTATCAGCGATGCGTCCATTATTGGGGACCGGACCGACACTAACAGTGGCGCAATCGTGCCTGCCACCACCACTGCTGTCGCAGTCGCATCGTCACAGCAGAATCTGCTGCAGAACTACTATCATCCACCGGCAGTGGCAACATCGGAGACGGCGTTAGCATCAACAATGAGACCGGGTGGTGGGGCACCGTCTGGTCGCCTGCCACATCATCATCACCACCACCACCATCATCATCATCATCGGCACTATCATTCTCACAGCAGTAACCCTCACTCAGTGGCGGGATCTCGGCCACAACAGCAAACGCCGGAATCGTTTCAACAGCACACACCGCGCCATTATCATCGGAGTGGTTTGCGCACCGGTGGATCCAGTGCCTCGACAGCGGCTGGATCGAGCCATAGTAACTATCCGCCACAGTGGATGCGGTTTAAGGGCAATCACAGTGCCAATCGTAGTGGCGGTGGTGGTGCTGGTACGGACAATAGTGTTGTTGCTGGTGGTGCAGGTGCTAGTGCCAGTAGCAGTGGCAGTGCCCGTGCTGCTGCTGGTATGGCAGGTTCTAGCGCTGATGCTAGCGGTAGTGCAGGTGCTAGTGCCGACGCAGGTACCAGTGCGAGCCCTGGCATTGGTAGTACTAGGGCTGGTGGCGGAACTAGTGCGGAAATGACACCGCGTGACGGTGTCGTCGGGCTGGAGGCAGTGTTAAAGGATAGCGGCACTGTAGTGCTAGAGGAGTCGATTATCTCATTGCTATTGAAGCTGCATTCGCAGCTTAGCGGTGCACTGGATAGCTTTTCGCTTGAGGACGAAGAGGATGCGGATGCTGTAACGGATCAACCAAAGGGCACTTCTTCATCCGCACCGTCCGCCCCGTGCAACAGCAGTACAGCGGGAGGCCAAATGATGGAGTTGGACGAGGAAGACCCTTCCAGTATGGCGGTGAACGAGGATACCACCAGTAGCAAGGCAGCGGGCGAGATTGGTACTAGTCACAAAAGGCGTGCGGTTGGTGGTTGGTGTAATCGGATCTCGGGGTCGCGCATCGGCGACGGTCCATTCTTTATCGGCAATCTGTTGCGCCGAATAGCAGCGCTGGATCCGAGCTGCGTTACGCGTATTAACGAAATACGGGCGCAGCTGTGGCCTAACCAAAGAGAGCGACAGGCAGAACAGAAGGCCCGGGAAGCCCGTGAGAAAGAGGAACGAACGAAGCGGGCAAAAGAGCGGCAAAAGAAACTGATGGAGGAATTTGCTAACCGCCAGAAGCGATTCATGCTGCTGGCGATGAGTTCGATGGGCGGCGATCCGTCCAGCATGGATTGCTTCGACGATGATGAAGATGATGATGACGAGGATGCGAAAGCGGCCGAGTTGCAGCGGCAGCTGCTGCGTGAGAAGGAGTACGACTGCATTATCTGCAATACATCCGGCCCTAGCACGGAGTCGAATCCGATCGGGTTGGTAGTGTTGGTGGAGTCCAGCAGCGTGGTCGGCCATCGCCGTAATACGACCGATCGATTTGCTTTGCCACTGTGTGCCGAAGATCGTACCCGGCTCGAACGGAACATAACGCTGGCGGGCGAGTACCAGAAGCGGTTCGAGTTGCTCCAGTGGAAGTTCGGACAGACGTCCTGGTTTTTGTCGCAAAACATTGGATGGGAGGGTGGCGTGCACATCCAATCGTGCGGCCACCACGTCCATCTCTCCTGCCAGGATTCCTATCTCAAGTCCCTCCACACGCCCCGCAGCCCAAACAACCTGAATGTGGAACTAGGCGAGTTCTTTTGCCCTGTTTGTCGCCAACTCGCCAATTCGGTGCTGCCGCTTAGTCCGGCCCTCGATCGACCGGCACCACTGATCCGCACGCCTACCCCACCACATGCCACACT
>NC_064876.1:1080294-1205294 GCF_943734665.1 Anopheles aquasalis | reverse complement strand
ACTTTTGTAGTTAATACCAGGAAATACCAAAAATATGTCCTGCAGTTTCTTCATCGTTATTTCCTATCGATTGCTCCCGCTGCTTCCATAGTTCCTCATTCTGTAGGACCGATTTCTCGATGTACTGATCGCAGCCCATGTTACCTACTGGTGTAGGTTTAACCTATTTCAAATGAATGCTTAACTGAAATTAAGCAGCTAGCTTGATTGCAAAGGAAAAGATAATCATTACCACCTTGATTTTTAGGTAAAACGAAAGATCTGTCCCCGGTAGATCTGGCTATTTCTCATTTTCACAGGGCGACCGTAACTTTAAACCGTAAATTAAGGCATATTAAGAAAGGGTATACGGGTGAGCTTCTGCACTTGGAGAGGGGTGGAAAACACTTCTATAATTATAACCAAAAGTCTTATGTAGAAATTCATCACTCCTCCTTTCTTATTGCCTTAATTTAATCGTCAATTTTGTAACAATTAAATGAAACAGAAAGGGTTAAAGGCTAAATATGCGCACGTATATACTCATATGCGAATATTCGAATGCAGTGTGGAGCGATGAAGAGTATTCGGACAGGAGTAGGAAAACATGTTACAGGAAATATTTGCGTTGTTCAGCGCATTTAAAGCGAGGCGAATAACAAAAATAGTCACAGTTTTGTGCGAAAGCGGCAAGGCTAGCTCGATTGTACTACTAGCACAATATAACATGAGTTTGACGAGAAAAATATGTATAAGGACCCATTTGGTTAAAAAAAAAGTAACCAACAACGCGTGAAAATTAAAAAAACAGCTTTGGGGAGTATGTATTGAAAGAGATTGGCAGAGAACAAGTGTGTAAGCGTTAATTTTTGTAAAGTTAGCTTCGTTCGGATCTTTTGTAGCTGAATAACGAAGCGCCGCTGTATTCTTCCATGCATAAAATATAACTAAATTGATTGTTATAGGCGTTTTAAAGTGCACGCTTACTGGATAATAGGATATTTGATGATTGTCATTGTGATGATTGTGATAATTGGGTAAAACAATCGATCTGGCCCGTGAACTTTTCATCACTTTTGGTCTAACCTAGAGTCTAGTGCAGAAAATCCTCCGTTCTCCCTGCTTCTAATACCGGGTGGTTTCTGAAAGATACATAATTTGCTTTGATGTACGTTCGTTAGTTTTAAATTTGTAGTCTCCACATCAACTCGTCCATTGTTCAGCTTCTTTACCCACTATCCCTCTTGATTGTCAAAACTAAAATCCAATATGCTGGTGAAAAAGGGGTAACCTGGGCAAAGGGTTACGGTAGGATGGCACACACACCATCGCAAAAATGCGTCGAAAATGGCACCAATACATGCGCAAAAGCCCTGTAAACAGCAGCAAGATTTCCTTCCTCTTAAGCTCCAGCATCCGCATCCGAATAGACATTAATTCGGAGAATTTGAGTGGCGGGTGAGCGAATTTTCCCAAGCGGGGAGCTACGCACGAAAAGGTGTGCTATTGTACAGATTTTCTTATCGCTTCCCGGGAGAAACAGTTCGTGTTCAAAGCTGGATAATGAATCGCAATAGAGTGTTCCCGCTGGTCCTCCTAGTGTTCTGTGGCTGCTATGCGCTGCTGTGGTCGCAGGTGGCGCACGCAGGCGCGACAACCAGCTCCTTGTCCGGTATTTACGTTGATAACGGCATCGGGCAAACGGTGCTGGAGGACACGCTGACGATCGACGAGCAGCAGGAGATCGAGAATGAAATCCTGAACCTGTTAGGACTGCCCGGACCACGGCCGGCCGTGCGTCATCTGCACTCTTCGGTCGGGTAAGATCGGATCAGAGTCTCACCGAACGGTGGCGGATGAGGCGTCGGGGAATCGGCATGCATCGGCATGCTGCACTTGCCGCTCCCATCCTTTCCATAGCGGTAACCATGTTCCGAGTGGCGCGCGTATGTTTGCTCTGTGCGCATGCAACACCCTTCATCCTCGTCGCCGCCAACACCAGTAGCGCTCCCTTCCAGTCGTCCTCAGTCGATATACCTTTCCTCTTTTTTCCGATTTTGCCTCACATATACTCTCTCTCTCTCGCTCACTCTCACTCTCGCTCCTTCACTCTGGCGTCTCTCAACCCTTTCCCCCCCACTACCAACACCTGCTCCTACTCTATTTCGTGTATCATTTCAGCAAATCTGCGCCTCAATTTTTGCTCAATGTGTATGATCAGCTGCAGCAGAATGTGGAGGAAGAGGAGGAGAAAGGGAACGGTGGGACGGGTGGCTATGCACGATCGCGCAAGGTACGCAGCATCTCCTCCAACAGCGACATTCTGATTACCGAGGCCGATCGTAAGGCGATCGATGAAAGCGACATCATCATGACCTTTCTGAACAAGAGTAAGTATGTTCCACCTGTAAGGTTTCCGTTCCGTTCTTGCCCCGTTCCTTTTTTTATTCTCTCGGTCGCGTTGTACTGGAGTTTACCTAGGTCGCCAGCGACAGAAACGATTTGATAGAGTATTTCCGCCTGTTCTTTTTCTTCTCCATAGTACATCAGAACACAAATTTATCTAAAACCGATCAAAATTCTGTACAAATAGCTGCTAACTCACGGTTCGAATTCGATGTTGTGCGTACTAATAGAAATGGTTCAATAGGGGTATGTGATCATCTTTCTTTCTTACTTGATAATGCGATTTCACCCGCATTCCTACTATCTTTGCCGTACAGGAATGGAAATGTGCCCTTTATGTTTTATTCAGTTTAACCGTTTTGCGTAGTCAACTATTTCAAATGTCCTTTCTTAAGCAAACCAATTCATATTCCGTGAAACATGTAGGCACCTTAAATGGACACTCTCGCACACCCAAAAGGTGGCGATTTCGATGTTGAAAGTGCACGTTTCCAGCTGTACGTCGTAACAATAATGCTAACGATTATTTTCCTTTAATCCATTCTCCGCTTCACTAACAGCATTGCTCCGTCAGATGAAGATAGGCTACAGGAGGAAGGCATAATGCCATGGTTCCTTTGTTGATCTCTTCTGATCCGCCATTAGTTTGTACAGCTCCAATCATCCCTTCCCAGCACGTAGTTAACTACTTAGCGCGACCATGCTCGTTGGATTGTGGATGTGTAGGCCCACCACTAATTGGTTAATCATGCAGGCATGCTGTGATGCTGAGTGCTCCACCCTGGTATGGATGTACGGCTGCGACGTATGAGTATTTGGTAGTGTAGTAGCATGCGCGACATGAACATATCACTCCTGGACATGGACATATCACTATCTAACACTCCTGGTTCCCATCGCTGACGCATCTTCATCGCAATGTTCCACCCGGGGTACGGTAGAACAATTTTCTCATCTTGCAAATTCCAGACAGCAGCATCTGCATTGCCTGGTGTAATGTTTAAACCGAATGGCTAATAGTAGTGCCCTTTTCTCTCTGTACCGCCTCTTCGGTTCGGCTGAACACTTACCATCCTGCACCAGATCATCATGGCAGTGAGGTACGTCACGAGAAGGGCCGCCGCCTGTGGTTCGGTGTGGCCAACATCGAAAACGACGTGAGCGTACTGATGGCCGAGCTCCGGCTGTACCGAAAGCTCAATCTCAACAAGTACCGCACGCACAACTCCTCCCTTACGCTCACGGTATACGCGGTTACTGAATTGGATGGGTAAGCGTGACAAATCTCCGAATAACACGCAAGCAGGGGAGAGTGATCAATTTTTAACCAGCCGGCACGGCCTTTTGTCTTCTTTTCCAGCGAAAGCGAGATGACGGAAATCTCCAATATCAAGCTGACGGGTGATTACGAGGGCTGGCTAGAGATTAATGTGACCAGTGCGGTTGACTTATGGCTGCGGAATCGCGAAGCCAATCACGGTTTATACGTTGGCGCTTTTTTCGGTGACCGTGAAGGTGAGCCAGCCAGCCAGCTAGCCAACTAACCAGTGACCCTCTTATGCCTTCTTCCGCTTTTCCTTACTTTTATTCCCTGCCGTAGAACGTGAGATCAAGCTGGACGATGTGGGTTTTGTGAATGTACGTGGCAGCGACGAATATCAACCGTTCCTGGTGGTGTACGCTAACAGCCAGCAGGTGCGCGAATAGTAACACCTTCTGTGGACAATGTGTGTATCTTGAATTCTTCTTTTTTCCCTTCACAAAAAACCCACAGATGATCAAACCGATGATCGTGCAGCGTCATTTGACGCGCACCAAACGCAGCTCGGTGCAGCGCCGGCGTAAAGGCAAATCCGACCCGCGGAATCCACTGTATTCGTACACCTCGTCATACGACCACCATAAAAGCTGCCGCATCCAGCAGCTGTACGTTAGCTTCAAGGATCTGCAGTGGCACGTAAGTCCTGGACGCTCGTTCATCTGTGATCCATCGTGTATTGGCCAGTATTCTTGGTTACACCGTTCTGTTTCGTTTTTAGGAATGGATTATTGCACCGGAAGGATATGGGGCGTACTACTGCAGCGGTGAGTGCAACTTCCCACTGAATGCACACATGAATGCGACGAACCATGCGATCGTCCAGACGCTCGTACATTTGAATCATCCCACGAAGGTGAGTTAACGCAGCTGGAAAACCGATCCTTCCCTATCCCGGAAATCGATCGATTAATATTAATGCACTCTGGTGTTCCCGCTACAGGTTCCTAAACCGTGCTGCGCACCAACGAAGCTGATTCCCATATCGGTGCTTTACCATATCGATGAGCAGAACGTGAATCTTAAAAAGTATAAAAACATGGTGGTTAAAAGCTGCGGGTGCCATTGAACGGTTGAGCGAAGAACCACAAACACGCGCAGCTATGGGTGTTTCCTTGCGGCTCGCTTTGGAAGACCTGTTCGAATTAGTGGCATTTAGGAGCGCACGCGTGTTTCTCTGCTCTCGCGAAATATGATAATGAATGTAATGTGTTTTTGTGTGTACGCACTCTGGCGTATGTGTAAATGTATGTATGTGTCCCAGCAAAAATAAGCTTCCCCGTCCCGCAAAATCTACGGCCATGCCGCGTTGTCATGAAAGAGGATAGGATATGCCATTGAGTTTTCTCTCAAATTGATATTTGCATCTATATTATCGACGGAAGCACAAATCGCTCTGTGTTAGTTAAAGACTTATTCTTCCATTTTCAAATCAAACCATCTCCATTAGAAGCTTACGGCGCCAATGGCCAGCAGACGAGTTGCAATAGCAGCCGACCGAACAAACACAAGAACTTGTATTATTGCTAGTGCATTATTTGGTTTGGTTTCATTGTAAATCGACTTGACGGAGGTCGACTTATTCGATTGCAGCAATTATTGTGAATGTACTCGAGAATTGGAAAAATAATAATAAATCTATCCACTCTAAACTCTGAATGTGACTTTAAACGAATCGATTATTGTTGGTAGCGTTTTCCATCAATAGTTTCACCAGTTTCCTCCCCAGTTTGTGCTCCTTTGGAAGGATTTCGGCGTCTAACAGCTAAATGAGAAATATATTTAATTTTTTCGCAGCTCAGCAGCTGGCAGGCGGTAAGCAATCGGAATTTTGTGTTGCGTTAAAACTCAAAGTAAGTAAAGTTAGAAAGTAGACATATATTTATTTAATCTTTATGCTTTACTGAAAACAAAAAGCTTTTTCTTAAGTCAATTGGCGGTATATAACTCCTTTTTCGCCGTTGCGGAAAACTGTTAGCATTCACGCTTGGCACCCGCTTGTGATTGTGCCTACAGGGCTACCTAATATGCCAGGCTGTACTCTGCGAACTGCAGCAAACGAGAGAATTTCTTAGGCATAGATAGAGCGGATTGAACTAGGTACACTGGCCGTCATAAATAAAAGCCCATCTTCATTTCAGGGGGGAAGACGGTTAATCAAATAAGTGAAAAAACATTCCAGAGATTAAGAAAACGCCGGAACTAACTATATTTCGTTGTGCAAGAGTACATACGCTAATAGGCTTTTGTTTATCAGCCAAAACTATGCTTAAACTTTTGAATTTGTACAGATATAAGTTACCAGAAGCAAAAAGAAGGCTTCATAGACGGAAATAAAAAAAAACCGGAGGGGGGCATTTACTTATGGCGGCCACTGTTGTAAAATACTACCATAAAAGGATACACCTTAATTAAAAAAAAATATGAGCGCTTCTTTTAGTAGATTCTTTAAATGCCGTGTAATAATATTATAAATAATTGGTTTTGCAAACTGTCTGGCAGTCAGGTTTTCGGCGAGTTCTCAATGATTTTCTTGTGTTTTTTTAACTTCATTTATATGCATTTTCATATTTGGCTTTGGCGTGCACCATTCGTTCATCCTACTTAGGAATATGTTGAATGATGTGTTAAAAAATTAAAATAATACGCTTGTATATGAATATGAATGTTAACAAAGAGTATATCATTATCCTAATGATTAGTTAAATCAAACACATTGTCATGGCCTTGTTGTTACGTTAGAAAATCTACACCGTCAGATTCGTTAAGTAAATAAGATTCGAATGAGTTGGCTGTAATACATCAGTAGAACCGTTGCTACACGCCAGAGAATAAACGGAGCAGATAAGAATGACCAGGCACGGGGTTTACAGCAGCAGCCCCGTATCCGCTCAGTGTTTATAGTGTTCGTTTCGGCGAATTGCACAGCACAGCAGCAGGGACAGAATCAGCGTCAACAGCTCGATGCAAACGATCGCAGCACCTACGTAGCTGATTGTTTTCATGTTTTTCCGAATCGCGTCGACCAGCTTCTCCATGCAGCCCTGCAGAGGACACGCGAATCACGCAAATAGCAAAATCCATTATTAAAACTGTAATCACTGTTAAAGTTGATCGGTAGTCTGGCCAGCGGTAGGTCGAAGCAGCATAATCGCTGACAAATCTCAGTCAGGCGGCTCTAATAATAGTGCATGTTATCATATTACCCGGTATTGATGCAGAACCAGGGAGGGCATTCACTATACATCGGAAAGTACGCACGATGCGTGAGTCTATTTATAGTTGCCGAACGGTACATAAATACCGCGGGCGTCGCTACGGGATCGTGCCGCGTTATCTCACGCGCTCAATAGCAGGGCTCAATGTGTAATATGTGAGCTTGGATAAATTTCCAAAGGTTTCAATTCTATTATGGCCTGAAATCGGTAAGCTGAGGCATACTTACATCGGCAAATATTTTCGTCGGTTTGGCCGTAGTCGCATATTCAATTCGGCGGGCAGCTTTGCATTCTTCGGGTGAGATGTGCGAGCTACAGCACGTTTCCGGCACGTTGTAGCTTATCGGTAGCTTACCTAGCTCAATGCTGGGCGTCGGTCTTTCCACGTTATTGTAGGCGCTGGACTGCCAATCGTTTGGGCCTTCGGCACCGCAGCATTGGTACTATTTTAGGGGGGCGCGGGGGGCGGTGATAGAAAGCGAATGGAATACAAAAAGTATTGCGACAAAATCTGGCGCGATCGGCGGTGTGCCACACTCACGTGCTTCTGAATAGCGTCGAGTGTAGCGGTACGAGCGGGAATCACACCGTACTGTGTCTGCACCGAATCCTTCACGGCCGAGCGCACCACATCGTCCAGCTTGGTAGAGTTTTGGAAGGCCCAAAAACCGGCCGCCAGTTCCGCCACCAGCACCATCAGCAAGCAGCAGAAGAACTAATGAAATGGATGGCGGAATTAGAACGGAATAGGAAGACCTTAGCGCCATAGCGCGACACTTACGGAGGTGAGCATCCATTGGGATTCCTTGAATGCGCCGCAGCAACCGAGAAAGGCGACCACCAGCATAAGCCCACCGACGGCCAGAAATATGTACAGGCCGATCGTGTAGTGCGTCTCATTCTGCGTCATCGAGATCAGGAACGTCGGATCGGACAACATCCAGATGGCGAGCGAGACGATGAGCAAACCGACAACCTACAACGTCGTCCAGGACCATGGTTAGGGTAGGATTAAATATTGGGTTGAAAAACCGGGTGGTGTGGGCGGTAGGAATCTGCTCACTCGAACAGATGTGCTCGCTGGTGGTCTCCATACTTACCAGGAACAGCAGGTTCACCAGTACCACCAGGTACTTCACCACCGAGCAGCAACCTTTGATGGCCATTTGATGTTTTTTGTGCTATTTCTTGTGCTGATTGTGCTTGATTGGTAGCGTAACGCTGGAAGTTGAGGGCTGAGCGGCCACTGCAAGCCACTTGCGTCCGTGTCGCAGAGTTGATGACGATAGGGGCTGGTGCGGGACAGTTTTCCAAAAGCAGTCGTTTGATTGACACGGCCAAACCTATACGGTTGTACAAAGTTGATGGCGTTTTATTTGGCACAAATGGGGCAGCTGGGGGCGCCCGTATGTTGGCTTGACGTTGCTTATAAACAGCGGGGAGTTCCTTCCAGTTCTTTTAAACAGAAAGATTTTATTTCCTCAGCAACTACGCGCACAAAATTCACCACATTTCCACAGCACGCCCGAGTCGAATGAGATTTTTCTGCCTTCTTTTTTTTGTGACGCTGTCTCTACACACACCGAAACTTTATGTTGCGCTACCGAAATTCACTTTTATGTTGAGACGTAAAAACGGTAAAAACGAAGTGTGGGCCCCACCCATTCGCGAGGTGAGCTACCCTAAAAAGCGCTATTTTTATTATAAAACCTATTCCAATGTTACATTACAACATTAAGACATGTATTTGGGAAGGGGCAAAGGGGTCAACATGTTACATTTAATCAGTGAAAATCTATACTAGCCTATTACTTTACGTTTACCCCTTTTTACCGTTTTGTTCAACTTTTTCACAGGGTCATAATTTGAAAACATAAATTAAGGGTTAAAGTCGGAGACAGACGACGACGAAGCGTAATCTCTGGCCGCAGAAATCATAACGAGATATGTTGATTGCAGCATAAAGGCTCATAATTTTCACGGTCAATAAATAGCATTGCTAAAACAGAAAGGCCGCTAACTCCTCTTTGTAATGTAAAAGAAGCGCAAATGGCGAATTAAAGTGTTTGGGAAATTCACTCATTATGTGACCATGGCTCAACTAGACGCGAGCCCAGCAGCGCAGGTAGACTGCGAAAACGTAAACAAGGTCGTAAGCTAAAACAAAACAATCAACGACTACGCTGCGAATGGCTATACCAAAGCAGAAGCACAGTCACTGCGCTGCGCCGCATATGCCCCCCCCACCCCCGAAATTCCCGGAATGTATCTAGGTCAAAGACGACTCGGGCTCGGAATCGGTCATCGCCAGCTGCGATAGCTGAGCGTGATCGATGGCGTCAAATCAAAACAATCAACAACTACGCTGCGAAAAGCGTACAAAAGCAGAAGCACAGTCACTGCGCTGCGCCGCACTTGCCCCCCTCAGTTCTCAATTCCCGATTCGCCGATGGCTGAGCGGTCGATGGCATCTCGCTATACAGTAATGGTCAAGATGGCCGTCCAATTGTTTGGCGAATCCCTTCATTATGTGACCATGGCTCTACTAGACGGGAGCCCAGCAGCGCAGGTAGACTGCGAAAACGAAAACGAAAGCGGAACCAAAAACAAAACAATACAACAAAGGATTGAAACTAGGTCAGAGTCGATTCCAAGCCCCGAGTCGACTCCGACCCAGATCGATTCCAGGAATTTCCAGGGGGGGGAGTTCGGCGCAGCAATGACTGCGTGTTGTGCTTTGCATTTTTTTTGCAAGCGTAATGGGAGTGGAACCGTTTGGTGCTTGGGTTACGCTTGCTTTTACGCTCGGTTTCACGCACCGCGGTCCTATAATGTTTGTCACAGAAGCGTATTCGGTTTTGCAGCATTACATTCTGAGTTTATATACCAGAGATTACGCTTCGTCTGTCGCCCGCTTAAGGAATTGGCATGAGGGTGGGAAAGACTTTTGAAATTGTAACCAATGCTTTGATGCACAAAATTTACTCGCTTCCCCTTTCTTAATAGCTTAATTTACGCTTTGAAAACTGTGGCGTTATGGATGTAAAAAGAGCTGCAACTGCCCGCCTGTGGTGTGTTGTTGATATATGCTCTCGTATGCTATCGTTTCCGTGCATCCGTGACATAAAGACAACTCGTTAAATGACAGCCAATACATGACAATCACAATACCGTGGCCATGCATCGTGCGGGTGGGAGGACGGGCGCGCTGTGATTGCCAAACGGTAACAGTACGGCTAACTAAAAACAAACAAAAAAGCTCCAGACAAAAAAATAGGGCCAAAATCCGTGTGCCATTCAGCTAGTGGTGCCTTGGTTTTTGTGGTGTGAAGTTGCGCTTCCGGCGACGGGTTCAAAACAACAAAACGGAGAGCCGCGGAAGAGGCCACCGATTACCGCCCGGCTTGATGCGCCAAGCAGTGTCTTTCGGGTGTGGACTACGGAAGGACGCACAGCTATGACCGCCGAACCTAGCGCACTAACGACGACGACGACGACGACGACGCACCAGTGCGATGGTGCAGGAACGCAGTGTACCGCCCAGAGTACGGGCTCGCCACGCAACTGCATCGTTCGCGAGCTGTTGTGCTTCTTCGAGGAAGCCACCGCAGTCCTCAACGGTAGCAATCAACCGGCCGAGCAGGAGTGGGACGGGGAAAAGTTTTTCGACGACGCTAGCAGCGGGTGGGCGGGCGACCCGGACAACCGCAGTGTCGACGAGATACTGCACGAGGCCGAGCAGCTCATCTGTTCCGAGCAGCCGGTGTTCCGGCGGAACGGTGAGTGCATCGATCGCGCCCATCCGACGGCTCCGCAGGAGCTGGCATGCGAGGCCAAGCTGGCGGAGGTGTGGAATGGGCTGCTGGAGGATCTGGCTAACGCCGAGCGGAAGGACGCGGAACGGGCGGCCGTCGAGCAGCGGACGGAGGAGGTATGTTTCTGCGATTGTTTCTTTCAGGTCGTTTCTCTACCACCGTGCACCGCCTCCCCCCAGACAGACGCTCGAGTTTGCCCGAGTGTGCGCTCGTTTACTTACTTAATCACAACGGTTCCAATAATAGAAAGGGGTGACCGCTCACCGTAGCATTCCTCGTTCCAACAAACGAACGAAACGGGCACTATAACCACTAACAAAACCTAGTGTCTCGCCAAAAAGCGGCCCGTGGCGTCCACAGGCTACAGTTTGGCCACTTCTTGCGCAATCGCATCGACGAACTGCGTCGCTTCCTCGCCGGTGGGCTGGATGTGGCTTGCCGGGAGCACGAACCCGTAGCGTCCGGTATCGCGCAGCTCCACCGTGTACGCGTACTTGATGTTCAGTGCACCTCGGGCCCAGTCGTCGGATCCGCCGGCCGCCGGATACAGCGTACTGCCGGACGGTCCCACCGTGTACCGCATGCCGCTGCTGCGCTGAATTGCCTGGCCAAAATGCAAAACGAAAAGGGAAAGGGTGGGTGGGTAAAGGGTTGCAAAGTCACCAAGCCAGCCAGCCAGCCAGCCTCCTCCTCCTCCCCCCCCCTCTACCCGCCTACCTCTGCCGCGGCATCGCCGACACGTTTCAGATCGGCATGATCCGGTGGCACGACACGATCGTACCCCCACGGATACAGAATGTACTGGCCGTAGCTGTGAAAGGTCAGGAAACCCTTCCAGCGGGCCGCCGACTGTTGCATGAACTCGCTCACCGCCTTCGTTTCCGGCTCGGAGAACGGCCCGGTACCGGCGTAAATCTCCGAGCAGGGCTGCTTGGACGTACCCTGGCCGCCCCACCGGTAACCGTAGTTGCGGTTCAGGTCAACGCCAGCGCACGGTCCGTACTGGAGGCCGCCCCGGTTTTTGCGCCACAACCGATCGTACTGGTGCGAGTGCTCGTAACCGTCGGGATTGTGCACCGGCAGTATGTACCAGTCGATCGCCCGGATGTAGGCCGGCTGGTTGTCCCAGTCCTCGACCAGGTTCCCGGCGACGTACGTCACCGTGGCCGGGCTGATCCATTCGCGCGCGTGTATACCCCCATCCAGCCAGACGGCTGCGTTGGTCGGGCTGCCGTTCGAAACGCGCAGCACCTTCAGCTCGCGGCCCTGCACCGACCGGCCGATGCTCTTGGTGCTGCAGATGTCCGGGTACGTCTTGGCCAGGTACTCCATCCAGTCGTAAATGTCCTCCAGCCGGTGGTACGCCGTCCACGTCATGCGGTGCCCTTTTTTTGTGCGCCGGTCGGGAGAAACGGAACGAAAAACGAGGACGCGCGAGGTGTGGTAAACGCGGAGCGAAAGCAATCGTCGACCGGCGCTAAGGCGCTAATTACCGTTACGGTTCTCCCAGAGGTCCGTCTCTTCGGGTGACGGGTTTTCCGTATCGATCGCCCGCTGCATATCCTCGATGATCACCTCGAACGAGACGTTCGTTGAGCGGAGAAAGCATTCGGCCTGTTTGATCGTTGGCTGCGCCACGAAGATATCCACCGACGTCGCGTTAAAGTTCCACATCGAAGCCGCTGGCAGCAAAACAGGTTTGTGCGTTGCGTGCGGGTGGAGAAAGAAAGCAGAGGAACTGCATCAAGCAATACCGTAACGATGCGCGATAACCCGTTACTCGCCGTCTCCTCTCGAGAACAGAATCGAGAACAATCACGCAGTGTGCCTTACCGAATCGATCCTGTAACTCTGCCACCGCATTCTTCTCCTGTTGGCTATCGTAGGCGATGCGCCAAAGCTGGGCACCATCATACTTCACCGGTTCACGGACAGCGGCATTTCGCGTTTCTTTCGTTTGATCACTCGCCGGCACCGCCGACACCTCCCTAGCAGGGCGCACTTTGCACGATGCAATGCTGGCTAGGAGCAGTACACAGCACAGGGGCAACCAGCTGTTCGCCATTCTAGGGTGCTCTGTCCTAATGCTGAAATGGCACCGAAGCTGGATGTGTCACCGTACGGGGTTTAACCGGTCAACTGAGCGTTCCCACTGGACCCTACACCGGTCTTATAGGGTGGTACCTCGCCCCCGCCCCCTCTTTTTGGGGGGCAATGATCGGCTCCACAACCTCTTAAGAATGACGCATTTACATACGGTTGTATGGGTGAACGGTGATGCTGAACAGCCAGAGTCCCGTTGTGTTTTGCGTTTCTTGCGTTTGCCGTTCACCGCCATCGAGGGCAGAGCGGCAGAAAGCTGAAGAGGCAGAGGGCGGGAAAGCCCACCGAACTGGTACAAGAACACAGGGGAACAAGTAGTTAAACATTCCAATCTTGTCCAGATATGAAACGTTGGCTTGGGAACGGCCTCAGCTCCACGCACATGGAATACTTATTTCGCACGGAATATGGAATACCTCCCTTCCTTTCTCGCCGTTTTGTTTATGTTATTATTTGTGCGGGTAGACTTTTGTTCTTTTTTGGTTGGTTTTTTTTCTTTTTGTTGGCCAACATCGCTGAAAGTTGGCAGTCGCGCGTTTGGTTCATCGCTAAAGGCGTTAAAAAGGTTTGCCCCGGTTTGAATAACAGCATTGCTTTATTCCGTAGCCGAACAGCGTGGATGCGAGTGACATGGCCCCGTACAGCAATTACCAGCCGATGGTCAATGCCGCGACAGACAGTAACGAATTAACCGACGTCGAAGAACCGGACGAGAGTGAATGCTTCTCGGATGGTGGCACAACGATCTCGCTCAGCCAGCACAACAACCACCAGGAAGAGGCCCCACGGCTAACGGGTCTGCCTGGTGATGCACAGCAGCAGCAGCAGCAGCAGCAGCAGGAGATGGATCCCAGCTCAACACCGCCCCAAGCAGCCGGGGATGAGTGGCGGCGCGGTACGTCGATTTTGCCAGTGACCTGCGACAGATCGACGCAACCGTCACCGACCCACGAATCGCCCGGTGCCACCGGTGAGCTGCTGATGCTGTCCAAGTACCGCGAGCTGGAAAGCAGACTGCTCCAGCTGCACGAGCAGGTAAAGGACAGCGAGGAGCGATACCAAAGCCTTCGGATCCAGTACGAAACACTTGCCCAGGCGCACCGGACCCTGCGCGACCTCCACACTAGCAAGCAGGACGAGAGCGAGAAGCTGGAGTTCGACATACAGCACCTGACAAAGTGTGTCGAGGTGCTCAGGTGAGCGAAAGCGCCACCATTCCAATTGCTGCACTTCTCTCATTCTCGTCTGTCTTTTCCTGTTTTCTTTTTTTGTTTTTTTTTTCTTCCTTCCGCACAGATCGGAACTGAAAGCGGCACGCAATGAGCGCGATTTTGCGGTGGAACTGCAAGGCCTGCTGCAGTCCGAGCTGGAAGAGGCGCGCAACGACAAAAAGAAGCTGCAAGAGAGTACGGAGAAAGATACCAGAACGATACAGGACCTACAGCGGCAGTGCCGGGAGATGGAGCGCATTCTGATGCGCAAGAATCCCGATGCCATCTCGGGGCTTATCGGTGAGTTCGGTGAGGGCAGCGTGCTTATGAAACGAAATGATGAAAACGTGGAAACTTGTTAAATGAAACGTTGACACTTGTGATTCTGTATGTGTGTGTTGCAGTGACTACCAAAGTACCTCATGGGAAGTCGGAGAGTGACGGTGGGGCGTCAGTACGGCGTACACCGGAGCAAACGGAGGCGGACGGTGGCTGCATACATCACACCCGCTCGTATGGCGTGCTAGCGGACGTGCAGGCACGCTTCAGCTCCGTGCAGGCCAAGTATGAAACGCATATACGCGACCTCGAGATGCAGGTGCTGAGCTTGCAGGAGATCAACTCCAAGCTGAACGAGCGGATCATACAGCAGATGGAAGAGCTGGCTATCATGAACGCCAACACAGCGGACCAGATTGCGGTCGCCAACACGGGAACCATCATCGCCGGCAGAAGCAGCAGCAGCAGCAGCAGCACTCAGACTGAGCCGGCAGGTAGCGGGCAGACACCGGCGAAGCGACGGTCCGTGATGGTGCAAACGGACAACCTCATTGCCAAACCGTTGTCCATGCGCCAGCAGCAAACCAAGCGGGCACAGGCGCAAAACAAGGAAGATGCCCATCTGCTGGCCACCATCGGGGGCATGCGGGTCGATCTGGCGGCCAAGGAGAAGACGGTGCAGCGGTTGACGCGCGAAGTGGAGGAGTGCAAAAAGACGATTAAGAAGCTGCAAAAAAAGAAGGAAGGGCTGGGCAAGAGTGAGTGCGGCAAATCCCCGGTGCGGGTGCGCAAAAAGGTGCTGGAAAACGGGGAACCGGGCGTCGAAGCGTCCTTGGCAGTGTGCGAGGACGCACCGAAGGCGAAAACGCACGAGTTGGATCACCACCACAACAAGGCACTGCAGGACCAAAGGTTGCAAGAAGTAAGGATAACAGTTAGTGACGGGTGGGGGCGGGGGAGTAAGTTCGAATAGTAACATAAAATTTCGTTTTTGCTTTTGTGTGTTTGCTGCCTCCTTCCTAGCGCAGAACATGACAAGACGTCCGCGGAATCGAGTATGGGTTTTACCTCGAAGTTACACGTAGGCTAGCGGCCAGTGCAGAAGATGCAGCAGCGAATATAAATATGGGTAAAGAGTGCATTTCCTACCTGTCGAAACGGTGGTAGGATAGCGTACAAGCTATTTGATAAGAAACACGCGCGGCGAATCGTGTGCGATCTCAATTAGAAGTTTATTTGTAAAAGTTATGGTCAGTTATGGAGAGCGAGTATTGTTTAGTTCTAATGTAGAGCGCTATGTTGTAGATTCGCGCTTATTCTAAGTGAAGTGCGCGCCATACATAATTAGCAAAGAGCGTAATTTTCTCAGCCAGATGTTTGAACAGGATCAAATGATCCCTTTGCAGCGTATCGAAAGGTAAAGCATTGTAGCAACATTTTAATTACACTCCAATCTTTATCCAACCCTAGCTAAAGTGTTCGGTTTGGTAGTGTAGTGGTTCACTCATATTCATAGTTTCTATTCTCCTATTACTCAAATGCTAATTAACCATGCATTGCAATATTGCGCAAACCTAAAATAATACTAGTATTTCGGAAGCTTCGTTGATTCTTTTGGATTTCTGCATTCTCCTGTTCAAACATAGTTTTGTACCACGATCCAACTGCATGAATCTAATGCATGCAATTAAACGTAGTAATCTTAAAAGCTATTGATGCATAAAATCTTTTCCGTTTTCGTTAATTTTTTTTACGATTTCTGTTATGTTAACCAAATAGTTCTCTCTTAATTCTCAACTCGTAGAAACATTAGGCTCAACGAGCTCAAACAGTATTGAATGCGGCGTTAGATTATTTGATTGCGCTCTAAATGTAGTCATAACTGATAGGCCTCGTGATTTTTGTTGTGTCCAGTGAGTATTTTAAATCATCTGGTAAATGTTGCGAGAGGAAACAAATTTTCTTCTACATCACATTTTTCGCGTTTTCCCTAATCTCCTGATATCAGTGAAATGGCATTTCCAACAACATTTGTACGACGTTGTAAATAATTCCTCTTCTACCCCAATTCCCATGAGGATTGTTAATTTCTGGTCAAGATTTGCTAAATGAGAATTTTTGGCAAGGGTTATGTATATTGATGTTGATGAAGTTGATTGCAAAGAAGCTACTGATTTTAGGTGTTGGATATCGAGAAAAAGAAACTAACTTTACCAGGAATATCTCAGGAAACGTAGGTTTCCTTTTATTATTTAATGTTTGTAAACCCTTGTAGTAGGTGGTGATGATGTATATAGACAATAAAAAAGTTCGCCAATATGGATTTACTCTCGTCTATGTTTATTTGTGAAAAGCATTTTTATAATTTTCCTTCGAGAGAAAATTAGATCATTTGGGCAATTATATGTGCTCTCCGAGGAAAACAAACAAGCGAGATGAGATCACAACAAAAAGTATGTTAAATGTTGATGTACAATTTCCGAAATTGTGCATAAACTATAATTAACGCTTCCAAAGATACAAGTAGTGCAATTGAAAATACCTTTTCGAAACTACCATAAAAAAAATAAACAGCGTGTATGTTCTGAGCTACATAAAGCATTTATTCCAGCTATTCATTAACCCTTCTCTCCAGTTTCTTCAGGCTGTATCATTTTATTCGGCGAATTATTTCGGTATGTTGCTGCTTTTGATGATAACATTTGGTGGATGGTGGCTGGTGTAGTAACTGGTCGCAACAATGGTTCGTATGGATAGTGTAATAGCTTAGTTACGATGGGTATCGGTATCTTCCTTCTGTCGCTCGGAAAGCTTAATGTTCTTCGTTGAGCGTTCCATTTTCGTATCTGTGGCATCTGTGTCCTCCTTCTGTTTCTCGGGTAGCTTAATGTTCTTCATTAAACGCTCCATCTTCGCCTGTTCATATTCTTTCAAATCACTTAGCTTGAAGGTAAATTGGGGAAGGACCCTTCGACGCATGATGAGAAAGCCTGGAACAATATTAAAACAGCGGTAAAACAAAAAGCAATCGCAGAAATCAACGTGCGTTGATAAACCGCGGCCATGTTTTCTTGCACTGTGACAATTTATGCTTATGCTGATGGACAAGTGACAGTCGTCTCCGCCGCCTATACAGTTTCGCTTGGGTTAGCGAGGACTTGCTGGCTTCCGTTTTTATTGAGGAAAATGGAAACTTAGCGACATAAAAGGGTGATGATGTGTTGTGGTAGGCTTATTAGGGGACACTACTGACCGTTGCTGGATCTCAGTTTTGTACAGCGACTCACCGATAGGCCAGCACAATGTTGTACCTTGAGGATTACCTGGAGAGTGAGTAGATTATGTTTTACGGATAGCATGTGTTTCGTTCGATATTACGTAGCTAGTGAATGCAAAGGAATGATTGACTCGTGTTTGAAGCGATCTAGGCTATTCACTGAAACCAGCAGCGAATTGTAGTCACTAGAAAACAATTGAGGTGAATGACTCTGAGCTGGGACATTCTACAGGATGTACTAACCCTATGAGAAACATTGGTTCAAAAACGTCAAGAATGGATGGCGGGCGTAGGAAACGGTTGTTGAGGTTCAAGCGGAAGGATGTAGTTTGATTTTTGCAACACATGTTAATGATAAACAGATTAAATCATGGGATTAATGCGGCGAAAGTTAAAGGGATGGTAGTAGTTGATAATAATTGGGCATTATTTAAGCCGTCGACAATAATACGTTACCTAGCAACTGTTTAATACTCTTTAAAAGCATAAATATCTGATAGATCTAAAAGTATAGTCTTGTTTCATTACTCGCGATTCATTGCAGTGATAGAGCATTTGCCGCAGGAGCTCCGGGATCGTTTTACCGAGATGCGTGAGATGGATCTTGCCGTTCAAAGTAAGTGATACGATGCAGCATATGTGTATGTGCACTCTTTTAATGTAATTTAATGCATTTTCTTTTTGTAGACAACAGTGATACTTTGGCGAAACGTGCAAAAGCATTATTTGCACAATGTCGCCACAATGAGTTGTCTACTCCCGATGCAGACGCCGAGTTCGCTAATATCAGGAACGACTATTATCGCGTATTGGAAGATGCGGATGAAAAGGTCCATCTGGCAGGTCAAATGTATGATCTAGTTGACAGGTATTTGCGTCGCCTCGACGCTGAGCTATACAAGTTCAAGTGCGAGCTAGAAGCAGACCATAACGGTATTACTGAAATACTGGAGAAACGTTCGCTTGAGCTGGATAATACTACAAGCAATGGGAACACAATTCAGAAAGAGAACCGATTCTACGATGCCCACGGTCCGTTCACCCCATCGTCGACCAATCGTGTCGATAGTCGCCATAAAGTGAAATCAGAAAAGCGTCGTAATAGCCATGCTTCCTCTGGATTTAGCTCATTCGAAAAGCGTATAGCAGGGTCATCTACACCATTAAGTATTGGCTCGTCGTCTGCTGTGGCGAATACGAGTTCGAGTACCACCGCACCCCATGTACTGAATCCATCGACAGGTGGATCCGTGACTTACAATTTGCAGACATTCGGTGCTGGAAATGCTATTGCAGCAGCAGCATCTCAAGCAATTGCTCAAACTCAGCAAATGCAGCAAGGAAGGCGCACCGCTAGTTTGAAGGCGTCCTACGAAGCAATCGGCGCTGCTGGATCCCATGAATTACTGATTAATAGTGAATTGGCTGGTGCAACCCATAATGCTATACAAGCAGTAGAGCGAGAATCGAGTGCCTTCTCAAATCAGCGGCGCCAGAAAAAGAAGAATCCTGCAACAGGTAGTAAAACGCGTATACCTTACCCTTTCCCACGCACTATGTAAAGTTAAGACTTTAGATTGCTTACTTCTTGTTGCTTATCCAAGCGTAAAGGATTTGTAGTTGCTTTCCTGGTTGATGTAGCTAGTCTCATTAGCCTTTAATACATGTTCTTTGTTTAGTTTCGACAGGAGCACTTCAAATGCAGCAGCCAGTGAATCCTCAACCTGCAGCATTACATCAACCAACGCCTCTATTGCCACAACAACAATCAATTCAAGTGGAGCAAGCATCAACTCAACATCAACAGCAATTGCTTCCTACACATCAGCATCAAAGCCAGCCAGCAACAAATGTCTCAACTATTCCTTCATCAGTTGGCTCAGCAGCGCAGTTGCAAGTTCAATCACATTCAAAGGCGACATCTCATAATATGCAGTTGCCTCAATCGGGAAAAATGCAACAAATGTCTCTACAGTCACAGCAGCTGCAAAAAGCACAGCCACTGAGCCAGGGGCAGCTGCAGCAACAACCAACTCAATTACAGCAACAGCAGTTGAAGCAGCCGGCCCGAAATCAGCTTACTCAGCCTCATATTGTTGGTCAATCGACACAATCATTGCAGCAGCTTCCACAAATACGGAAAATACCATATGTACTCGGCACTTCAATGGAGAAAATGCAACGGTTGCGACAGGAATTGGAAAGTTTAAACCAAAAACAACAATTTAGACCTTTGGTGTCGGAATCATCTTCTTTGTTGCCGCAGCAACAATCACAATTGTCGCAACAGCAGGTGCCGAACCCTCCGCAACAGCACCTACATGTTCAGGTGGTACAACCGCATGTGAAACTTCAGCAAAAACCTCATAAGCAACAGCCAATCCAAATTCAATCGCAACAGCAACAGCCGACTTCGAATTTATCATCAGTTGAACCGTCACTTCAACAAACGCAACAGCATGTTCCACAAATGATTCACCAAGTACAGCAGACCTCGCAACTTCAGATGCAACCGATATCGAACAAGCAGCATCTATCGATGACACAGCTACACTTAAACCTGATAAACCAGCATCGATTGCAGCAGCAGGAGCAGCAGCGAATGGGGGCTTCGTCTTTACCGACACCACTCCAAACACAGCAACATAAAAATCAGCATATTCTTCAACCACAAACACAGGGTCGTGCATCGTCGTCCTATCAGTCTCAACAGCAGCAACAGCCTCAATTGCAATCACAGACGCAGCAATTGGTAATGCAACAGCAACAGTCGGTACAGATTGGGCACAACGTGCAGCAACAACAACCACATGCTCAGATTGTTCAGCCTGTGCAGCAGCAACAAGTTGGGCAGCCGTCTTATGCAACGCCATCGACTACTTATTCTCAAATGCAACCATTGCCACCATTACAGCACCAGCAGGCAGTGGGACAAACATCGATGCATGGCCAGCAAACCAGCGGCTTGAGTCCTATGTCTTCGATTGATACACTAGATTCTATGCCTAGCGCAGCACTGGAAACCATTGATTCCGGGATGGCTTTGGAACCGGAGAGCGAGTGGTCGTACGATCCTAATGAGCCGCGCTACTGCATCTGCAATCAAGTTTCATACGGAGATATGGTAGCTTGTGATAACGAAGGAGTATGTAGAAAGACGTTAACAATAGTGCAGGATGGGTATGAAACGGTTTCCTTCATTTTGTTTACTTATTTCAGTGTCCATTTGAATGGTTCCACTATCCGTGCGTGAACATCACTTCGTCGCCAAAGGGGAAATGGTATTGTCCACAGTGCAGCACTTCTATGAAACGAAGGGGTTCACGGAAAAATTAGTAAGCGGGCACACGTCAAATGAATGTGCACATTTCTGCTAGATTTACCACCAAGTGGTAATCTATTAAACTAAATTAAATTAAATCAATATGTAACAATTGTAAATAGCTGCGACTGTTGAGAAAATGAGGCTTCTAATTTTAAATAGCAATAGAATACCATAGCAGAATCTAGCCTCAATTATAATACCATCATTATATTATTTAACAGGTTATATATTTTTTAACAGGGTAGTGCAGAATCAAGCGCTTAGTGCAAAAGTAGGCTTAGTTTAATAGTAAATTGCTGCGGTTTTTATCCGATGTTAAATAAAACGAAAATCTAATTTGTTTGATTTTATGCTTTTGGCAGACTTTGATGGTAGCGAAAATATAGAAAAGCTTTTGAAAGCATTTGTATCATTGTATCTGTATCATTTTATTCGGCGAATTTTTTCGGTATGTTGCTGCTTTTGATGAAAACATTTGGTGGATGGTGGCTGGTGTTGTAACTGGTCGCAACAATGGTTCGTATGGATAGTGTAATAGCTTAGTTACGATGGGTATCGGTAATGTTCTTCGTTGAGCGTTCCATTTTCGTATCTGTGGCATCTGTGTCCTCCTTCTGTTTCTCGGGTAGCTTAATGTTCTTCATTAAACGCTCCATCTTCGCCTGTTCATATTCTTTCAAATCACTTAGCTTGAAGGTAAATTGGGGAAGGACCCTTCGACGCATGATGAGAAAGCCTGGAACAATATTAAAACAGCGGTAAAACAAAAAGCAATCGCAGAAATCAACGTGCGTTGATAAACCGCGGCCATGTTTTCTTGCACTGTGACAATTTATGCTTATGCTGATGGACAAGTGACAGTCGTCTCCGCCGCCTATACAGTTTCGCTTGGGTTAGCGAGGACTTGCTGGCTTCCGTTTTTATTGAGGAAAATGGAAACTTAGCGACATAAAAGGGTGATGATGTGTTGTGGTAGGCTTATTAGGGGACACTACTGACCGTTGCTGGATCTCAGTTTTGTACAGCGACTCACCGATAGGCCAGCACAATGTTGTACCTTGAGGATTACCTGGAGAGTGAGTAGATTATGTTTTACGGATAGCATGTGTTTCGTTCGATATTACGTAGCTAGTGAATGCAAAGGAATGATTGACTCGTGTTTGAAGCGATCTAGGCTATTCACTGAAACCAGCAGCGAATTGTAGTCACTAGAAAACAATTGAGGTGAATGACTCTGAGCTGGGACATTCTACAGGATGTACTAACCCTATGAGAAACATTGGTTCAAAAACGTCAAGAATGGATGGCGGGCGTAGGAAACGGTTGTTGAGGTTCAAGCGGAAGGATGTAGTTTGATTTTTGCAACACATGTTAATGATAAACAGATTAAATCATGGGATTAATGCGGCGAAAGTTAAAGGGATGGTAGTAGTTGATAATAATTGGGCATTATTTAAGCCGTCGACAATAATACGTTACCTAGCAACTGTTTAATACTCTTTAAAAGCATAAATATCTGATAGATCTAAAAGTATAGTCTTGTTTCATTACTCGCGATTCATTGCAGTGATAGAGCATTTGCCGCAGGAGCTCCGGGATCGTTTTACCGAGATGCGTGAGATGGATCTTGCCGTTCAAAGTAAGTGATACGATGCAGCATATGTGTATGTGCACTCTTTTAATGTAATTTAATGCATTTTCTTTTTGTAGACAACAGTGATACTTTGGCGAAACGTGCAAAAGCATTATTTGCACAATGTCGCCACAATGAGTTGTCTACTCCCGATGCAGACGCCGAGTTCGCTAATATCAGGAACGACTATTATCGCGTATTGGAAGATGCGGATGAAAAGGTCCATCTGGCAGGTCAAATGTATGATCTAGTTGACAGGTATTTGCGTCGTCTCGACGCTGAGCTATACAAGTTCAAGTGCGAGCTAGAAGCAGACCATAACGGTATTACTGAAATACTGGAGAAACGTTCGCTTGAGCTGGATAATACTACAAGCAATGGGAACACAATTCAGAAAGAGAACCGATTCTACGATGCCCACGGTCCGTTCACCCCATCGTCGACCAATCGTGTCGATAGTCGCCATAAAGTGAAATCAGAAAAGCGTCGTAATAGCCATGCTTCCTCTGGATTTAGCTCATTCGAAAAGCGTATAGCAGGGTCATCTACACCATTAAGTATTGGCTCGTCGTCTGCTGTGGCGAATACGAGTTCGAGTACCACCGCACCCCATGTACTGAATCCATCGACAGGTGGATCCGTGACTTACAATTTGCAGACATTCGGTGCTGGAAATGCTATTGCAGCAGCAGCATCTCAAGCAATTGCTCAAACTCAGCAAATGCAGCAAGGAAGGCGCACCGCTAGTTTGAAGGCGTCCTACGAAGCAATCGGCGCTGCTGGATCCCATGAATTACTGATTAATAGTGAATTGGCTGGTGCAACCCATAATGCTATACAAGCAGTAGAGCGAGAATCGAGTGCCTTCTCAAATCAGCGGCGCCAGAAAAAGAAGAATCCTGCAACAGGTAGTAAAACGCGTATACCTTACCCTTTCCCACGCACTATGTAAAGTTAAGACTTTAGATTGCTTACTTCTTATTGCTAAAGGATTTGGCTATGGGTGTTGCTTTTCTTTAATACGTTTATTTTTGCTTATTGTAGCTGTACTTTTTGCACTAATTCCTTCCTCTGCCAGAGAAAGCAGTTTTATGACAAAACTGGTTCGTGGCATAATCGCTTAATAGTTACGTATCTCGCTCTTGTTTTTTTTTTTTTTTGGTAGATTGCGAAGCAAAGCTACCATACATGAATTTAATACATGTCGAGTAAAAGGGCATGTAAACGCTGTGAATTAAAAAAAATGTAATGTAAAAATGTTAGTAATGGAAACGAAATAAATTCCATCCAAAGAGCATTTTTCTAATGGTTACGGTTTTGTAATTTTATTTAAAATGGCTGAAAACTGCTCAAAGCAGTTGCTTTCCTGGTTGATGTAGCTAGTCTCAATAGCATTTAATACATGTTCTTCGTTTAGTTTCGACAGGAGCACTTCAAATGCAGCAGTCAGTGAATCCTCAAACTGCAGCATTACATCAACCAACGCCTCTATTGCCACAACAACAATCAATTCAAGTGGAGCAAGCATCAACTCAACATCAACAGCAATTGCTTCCTACACATCAGCATCAAAGCCAGCCAGCAACAAATGTCTCAACTATTCCTTCATCAGTTGGCTCAGCAGCGCAGTTGCAAGTTCAATCACATTCAAAGGCGACATCTCATAATATGCAGTTGCCTCAATCGGGACAAATGCAACAAATGTCTCTACAGCCACAGCAGCTGCAAAAAGCACAGCCACTGAGCCAGGGGCAGCTGCAGCAGCAACCAACTCAATTACAGCAACAGCAGTTGAAGCAGCCGGCCCGAAATCAGCTTACTCAGCCTCATATTGTTGGTCAATCGACACAATCATTGCAGCAGCTTCCACAAATACGGAAAATACCATATGTACTCGGCACTTCAATGGATAAAATGCGACGGCTGCGACAGGATTTGGAACATGGTTTATTTAAAAATCAAAAACATGTAAACCAAAAACAACAAGTTAGACCTTTGGAGTCGGAATCATCTTCTTTGTTGCCGCAGCAACAATCACAATTGTTGCAACAGCAGGTGCCGAACCCTCCGCAACAGCACCTACATGTTCAGGTGGCACAACCGCATGTTAAACTTCAGCAAAAGCCTCATAACCAACAGCCAATCCAAATTCAATCGCAACAGCAACAGCCGACTTCGAATTTATCATCAGTTGAACCGTCACTTCAACAAACGCAACAGCATGTTCCACAAATGATTCACCAAGTACAGCAGACCTCGCAACTTCAGATGCAACCGATATCGAACCAGCAGCATCTATCGATAACACAGCAACACATAAACCTGATAAACCAGCATCGATTGCAGCAGCAGGAGCAGCAGCGAATGGGGGCTTCGTCTTTATCGACACCACTCCAAACGCAGCAACATGTCAAGAAACAGGAGCAGCAGCTGCAACTGCAACATAAAAATCAGCATATTCTTCAACCACAAACACAGGGTCGTGCATCGTCGTCCTATCAGTCTCAGCAGCAGCAACAGCCTCAATTGCAATCGCAGACGCAGCAATTGGTAATGCAACAGCAACAGCCGGTACAGATTGGGCAAAACGTGCAGCAACAACAACCACATGCTCAGATTGTTCAGCCTGTGCAGCAGCAACAAGTTGGGCAGCCGTCTTATGCAACGCCATCGACTACTTATTCTCAAATGCAACCATTGCCACCATTACAGCACCAGCAGGCAGTGGGACAAACATCGATGCATGGCCAGCAAACCAGCGGCTTGAGTCCTATGTCTTCGATTGATACACTAGATTCTATGCCTAGCGCAGCACTGGAAACCATTGATTCCGGGATGGCTTTGGAACCGGAGAGCGAGTGGTCGTACGATCCTAATGAGCCGCGCTACTGCATCTGCAATCAAGTTTCATACGGAGATATGGTAGCTTGTGATAACGAAGGAGTATGTAGAAAGACGTTAACAATGGTGCAGGATGGGTATGAAACGGTTTCCTTCATTTTGTTTACTTATTTCAGTGTCCATTTGAATGGTTCCACTATCCGTGCGTGAACATCACTTCGTCGCCAAAGGGGAAATGGTATTGTCCACAGTGCAGCACTTCTATGAAACGAAGGGGTTCACGGAAAAATTAGTAAGCGGGCACACGTCAAATGAATGTGCACATTTCTGCTAGATTTACCGCCAAGTGGTAATCTATTAAACTAAATTAAATTAAATCAATATGTAACAATTGTAAATAGCTGCGACTGTTGAGAAAATGAGGCTTCTAATTTTAAATAGCAATAGAATACCATCGCATAATTCAGTCAGAATCTAGAACCTCATTTATGATTGTGGCATATATTGTACAGGGTCGCGCTGCGCCGCACCATAAACAGCTTTTATTCCATCCGTAGGTAGTATATACTGTATTTCAAATTATGTATTCTAATTTCTAAAGTTGATCGAAATAAACGTTGTATGTTTGATATAATCTAAGTGATGTAATCGATTTGTTGAATGATTTAGTTACACCTGACTACTGCCGTTTGGCGTCCATTCACTTGGAGCAGCTTGCTTATTCTCGACAACGCATAACACTAATTTGATGCCTCGCTATGTTGATCGCTGGTGGTACGATTGATTTGAAACCAGCATTACAACATATGGCACTTGCCGTAAAAGTATGGCGCGCGTTGGCCCTGCTAATTGGTACGCCTCGCTGTTATGCGCTCTCGTTTCCTCGCTTCGAGGGGTCCCTGATTCGCGCTGTGTTTGCTATCTCTGTCCATTCCTAAATGTCACCAACGAAGACGCACACAGGGCACCTAAACAGACCATCCTTTTCGCTAGGGGTCGCGTTTGCTGTTCTCGGAACCAGGGGGTGTTTTGATGGCGGATGCTCTGGATGCTGCGAGGGTCTGCCCGTGCGGCACGCCCGATCGGTTGCCCACAAGAGACCAAAAATAAAAGCCGCCCCCAGCACCCCTTCCTTCGCTGTGGCCCAACGAATTGGTTGGGCCGGGTGCCAAGCGTAGTGAGTCAGCCAGACTAACCCACCCGAACTCAACGATGACGAAGACGGCAACGACGTTCGGCGTTCGGTTCTCATTCGCTTTTGAGCTTCCTCTCGCGTAGGACCACGCGTTCGGCACCGCCGGAACCACGTTGATTGTTCGCAGTTTTCCTTCGTTCGCTTCGATCTTTCCATCGTCGGGCTGTGGTGCGCTATCTTGCTGCAGATCGGATTAGGATCGAGACCATTCAACCGAATAATATTTGAAAAAAAAAAATATAACGAAACGACGAACAACCGTGCGTGCGTGCGTGCAGAGGTGTGTTGGCAGCCACGTGCGGTCGCGTCGTTGGGTCTTAGATGTTCTCAATTAGCCGTCCGTGGCCGTGTGTGGTGCTAGTGCGAAAAGACTTCTGTTTTCCAGTCGGTTTTCGTTCGAGCAACCACTAAACAAATGGAGACGTAGCATTGGACTGGTGCATTGGTTCGGTAGATCAGTCACAGATTCGGGGCAGCTGCAAACACTACAATCAACCCCTCCGCCATCGGTTCAACCGCACCGTGTCCACCGGTCTCTGTGCGTGTGTATGTATATATATATATAGTGTGTGTGAGTGAGGGAGTGTGTTTGGTAGCTCGTGATCGACCGTGACCGATCCCCGGGTTTCTGATCTGCGATCTGTGCATCCTCCCTCGCCCTGCTCAACCATCGAGGTGCTGGGACATCGACGGGGTGTCATCTGGAGTATGTAGTCGCGTTGCCCTCACACAAAAATGAAGACCAAGAAGGAGAACGTTGATTTACCGTCTTCACTCGGCTGTAGACCCCAGAACGGACGGGAGCTCGATCATTAACAAACTATACTTGTCGTTCATTTAATTTTGTCTAGTGACTCATTTTTTTTAACTAGATAAACTTATAATCTATCAAACGAGTATCGATTTGTATGTTTCTGATGATCCATCACGCAGCTACGATGGGCACCGTAAAAAGTATCTTTTCGAAGACACGACTGCCTGAATGTGATGCCATGGATGAAGTTTTGATTAAATCTTCCCCAAAACAGAACCAAATATTCTTCAAAAAATGTAGTTTAATATGCCATGCAATTGAAACAATAAAGTAAAAGGGTTACGTCACAAAAAATCATCAAAAATGATCCCTGTTTTGGTAAGAAATTACCGAAACGCCCCCACTCATTATGGCCTTCCTCGCCATTAGTTTGTTAGTAATGTGTGCTGAGGCTTTTAGCATCGCTCCCATCACTGCATGTCTCTTGGCCATCTTGGGAAGCAGCTGCAACAGCAGGCGGTATGCCCAGTGCGTTCCCGTTGGCCGTGACGCTCCAGCGATATCTTTTTCGGTTCACTTTACGATGAAAATAGAGCAAAGTACCGAGCCAGGTTTAGGACGTGTCCTCGCACATTTGTTTACAAACCCGATCCGCGACAGGGCGAGCTCACTGCTCCCAGCACTTAATCCGAAGCAAAAATGGCACGATCGTCTGGGTATTAGCGACACTCCAGGGAGTGATCCTCGCGCCGATCCGCGCGCAATGGAGTCTGGGATTCGCTCCCTTTCTCTTGCTCTCTCTCTCTCTCTCTCTCAGTACCTGACCGATTCCCTCTTGCCATCCGTAGTGCGCGGAAACGAAACAGAATCCTCTGGGGATTCGGTCCCTTGCCGTTCCCCCTCCCACGATGAGCGATGTGCGCGTGCGGCCTCACCGCTGTTCAAGTGTATTACCTTAAAATAGATTCAAACACGCGGCAGAAGCAGCAGCAACAGCAGCAGTGCACAGTGATGCTGGTTGGAGGATAGGGACACACCAAACCCAACCTAGAGTGGTGCCGGGCACCCAGCAGCAACAGCAGCAACAGCAGGAGCAGCTGTAGCTAGCGCTCAGTATTATTACGCAGTATAGCAGCGGGCGACGCCGGTGAACGGTGATTGATTTGCTGCGATCTGCTCCGACCAAGGGCCCCCTCATCCCCACAAGTTCCTCAATGTCCGTTCCGGCCGTGCTGGTCCGGAGCGTTTTACAAGGAATCCCAAAAGTGCCCGAAACGCCCGGGTCCGTGTGTTAGTGCCAGAGTGTCACAGCGCCGCTTCGTCGCTGCGCCAAGAGTGCTGAGCACAACATAACCCAGACGGCGACGGTGACGACGGGTGTGGCCGAGTGCTCCAACTCCAACCGCACTAACGTGGCCGACCAACCGTATCGCTCCCACCACCATGAAGCTATGGAAGTCGAGGAAGGGTGCGTCTTGTGGCACTTCCGGTAGTGAAGCGACTCCGGAGGCAGCGGCGACGACGACGACGACGACGGGATGCGTATCGAGTGCTGGCAGTAACGGTGGTAGCAACAGCACCACCAGTAAGGGCGGCATACTGTCCAAGAGCTGCAAGTTCGTTGGTGGCGGCAGCAGCAAACAAGGCGGCAACGGTACCGGTGGCAGCTTCGATGAGGGCAGCGCGGAAACGTCCTTCAGCAGCAGCCAACCGGCCGCTGGCCAGGGTGGAGGGCAAGCGACCGGGACGGTCGTGGTGCCGGCCATGGTACAGCATCCAGCCGCCGCCAGCATGTTCTCCGGTAAGTGTGCAGAAGCACCGCAGGCAACAGCAGCAGCATCCATTCAGAGTGTGGCAACGTGAACGTGATTGCACTTTAAAGTTTTGTTTTGTAAAATGGAAACGGATGTATTTTATGTGTCATGATTTATTTTTCTCTTTTTTTTACACAACGTTCTGCTGCTAGTTGTTTCCATTTCATTCATTCTTTTTGTCATTCATAATTGAAGTTTGCTTTTTTTTTTTTTGGTTTCGTCCAGCATGTAAAAATGTATTACCATAAAATAGATTTTAGTCTGCAGACGATGCCACGTCCATTCCGATGCCAAGCTTTTGCAAACATCTGCAAACAAAGCAATGCGCGCCTTATGTGCGGAAAATCGGAAACCAAAAATCTGTACCTTTATCAATGAATAACAATCTTACCCCTTTATCAATGAATAAACAATGAAATGATGTTGTAACGAGCGCTGCAGTATGCAGAACATTCCCATTTGTTCTCTACTGTGTAAACATATGTTAGTTTCAGTAAATCATGAACGACAATTTGTCATTTAGTTGCCTAAAAGAAACTAAAGCATAAACCAAACAAGCATGAGTGTATCGTTCGATCGAAGATGCACGATCTCGGTTGATAAAAAGTTCGCCGTAAAGCGCGATCAAGCGGCGCGGCGCATGCGTGCCTTTTCCGAGTGGAGCAAACCAACATTGCCGGGAAAACCTTCTCCGCCGTTTCGGTGCGACTTTTGTTAGCGGTCTTTCTCAAGCACAAGCCGGGTCGTGCGGGTCAACTTTTTCTGCCACCACTGCTGCAAACACTGCTGCGGATCTGCTTTCTCCAGCTCGATGATAATTCGAATCCACTCCCATTCCACTCCCTCGTCGTCAGGAGCGTGGCGGGTGGCGGCGCTTCTTTCTTATTATTTTTTTTTTAGGGGGTTTTGGCACAGTTCCATCCTTTGACAAGCCAGCGAGCGGCCGAGAACAACGCCAGAACGTATGGCGCCAGCGACGCGCCGGTCCGGGTGGCGCCCTACAAAACGCGAAGTTGCAACAAACGGAACGGACGATGGTCCGTTTTTATTGCCCCCCCCCCCCCCCTCCAGAAAGCGAAAACTGGAGTGTCTATCTAGGCGACAGCATCTCGCGCCGCATTCTCTCTCTTTTCGTTCAAGCCACCCCTTCCCCCTGCCCCATTAGGAGGCCACCGAGATGATGAATCAGTGACTTTACTGCCATTTTCGGATGCCATTCCACTAAGCACAAGCTGCCATGGCTCCAATCGCGAGCGAGCGAGCCAGGGGGGTGGGTGCATGAATCAGCATAGTAATGCCGTTCGTTGCTGTTTTGCTGCTGTTCTTGTGAACCGAAATGGGAAGCTGTAGTTCATTGGCTCCAGTCCGATGCAGCGATTTTTGGGAATTGTTTTGTAGTATACTTAAAATACTTAGTATACTAAAAATACTTAAAAGGCTTGGTGGGGAAGGAAACCGAGTTATTACGCAAAACAAAAAATCATCCCTTTACCCCTCACCCTTCCAGAAAGTGAAAATATTCAATCCCCGTGGATTATGCATTCATTTCAGAGATGTAGATGTGAACCTTCTTCTTCCTCTTCTTCGTCTTCCCCTTTGCCAGATCGAGCGATGAGCCCGGCCCAATCGGAAGACTCGGGACTGGCGGCGGACCGGGGCACCGCTTACGCGACCATCGCCTTACCCCGCTTCGACAGCAGTGGCCAGCCGGCCGGGATTGTGCTGGCCGAGCGGCTAGATCTGTCCTTTCCACCGGTCGTTGAGTCGATCAGTGGCCCGGTGGCGGACCTGCTGGCACCGGGTGACCGGATCCACCAGGTGGACGGCATCTCGACGGTCGGGCTCGGCAACGCGCACATCCTCGGTCTGCTCTGCCACGGTTCCGACGGTCCAGCCATGATCGAGATCGAGTACTCCTTCCCGGAATACAGTAAGTGGTGCGCCAGCGCGACGACGCCAATGCTCGGCGAGTTAGCTGTATCGTTTATTTTTTTTGTTTCTTTTTCTCTTTTCTCCCCTTTGCTCCCTTTGGTTTCTGCTGCGCACAGTTTCACAAAACAGTCTGTGCGTGACGACGAAGATCGCGCAGATCACGGTGGAGCGGGAACATGGGTGCCTCGGGTTGACGTTGCGCGGTGGCGGCGAGTACCCGCTCGTCGTAACGAACGTACGCCCGAACGGGCCCGTCTTCCGGACCGGCCAGATCAAACCGGGTGACCGGGTGCTGCGTGTTGACAATGTAAGTCCGCCGATGGGCGCTGTACAAAAGCAAAAAAAAAAACACTTAACAATCGACGCCGAAAAAAAAACAAAACAAAACCAAATCAAACTGACTGCCCCTCTGTCCCGGTGCGACCTGTAGGTGTCGCTGCTGAACAAGAGCCTGCCGGAGGCGCAGCGTATCCTGAAGGAGGAGGCGCACGCATCCGGCTACACCAGTCTCACGATCGAGTACGACGTGTCGGTGATGCAGACGGTCGAGCTGAGTATGGGGCCGCTGCTGCTGGAGATCGAGCGGCCACTGAACGAGCGGCTCGGGCTCATCCTGAGCCACTATGCCGGTGCGGTGAACCTGAACCACGACCTGAACCCACACCACTACCCGTACGCCGGTGGCGGTGCGGCCGGTTACCATCCGCCGGACGGTATCTTCATCGCAAGCATCCTGCCCGCTAGCATCGCCGACAGGTAGGTAAAATGCGGGGCCCATGTCTTTTTTTTGCGGCCCTGCTTCATGCTACTAACCACGCCATTTGCTGTTTGATTTCTGTTGAAATTGATCATGTGTGGGTTCAAGCTTAGTGTGTTGAACATGTTACGATACACAATAAAATGTGAAAACTGTTTTCAAAAGCATAGCAGCGGAGATTAGGTCGTTAAAGACACAGATCGTTCGCATCCATCCATGAGAAGATCCAGTTTTCATGGGTGGTCGTGCACTAAGAACTTTCGGAAACTCATGTATTTGTTAATAGAGAACGTTATCAACAATAATTGATCCATTTGGAGCAAGCTCTGGCCTGTAAAAAGTAGTGGCTAGCGATTGGCAATACTTTTAATAAACAGATTGTTAAGATTTCTTTTGAAATAACTGATTAAATTTGTGTACAAAAACCGCGGTTTTCAATGCACACAACTTATACAAACAAATACTTTAACAATGGAATAAGTGATAAACCACGAGAACGGTCGGCCACATGTTGCAAAATCATTAAACAAAAACCAGACCTGCTGTTCCTGCTGAGTGCAACATGTTTGGTTGTTTGTAAAAAATATCTGGCTGCCACACATGAGAAGCTCTTTCTAGAATTGCACTCGAAAGCCACCCGAAATGCCGGGTGGGATTGAACTAATCTTTGTTTAACAAAAAACGTAGCATAGATATTTTTTTATCCCCCTGACTACTTCCCATCGATCTGCAGATGTGGCGCCCTCACGGTAGGCGATCAGATACTGGCGATCGACGAAGCGATCGTGGACAACGGGGCGTGCACGTTGGAGGAAGCGACCGCACTGCTGGACGCCAACTGCGCCAAGGGCTACACGCAGCTGCACATGCTGCCCGCTCACACGTTCGTGCGCCGACGAGGTAAGTCCCACGGGCTGTTTGGGGGGGGGGGGAGGGGGGGGGCCGAGACTCCCGCCAAGGGCCAAGGGGTCGCTTCCGGTGACGCGACGCTCCGATTTTAATTAGCTAGCACACAAAGCCACGGCGCACAACTGGTGAACACGCAGTTGTGCGCGATGCTTCGTCAAACTTCGAACGCGACGTCGTCGCCATCATCATCGTCTCCGTTTTCGTCATGCGTCGGCGGTAAAGAATGTGTGCATGTGTGTTCGAGGGACGGGGGGGGGGGGGGGGGGGGGGGGGTATGTGATGTGCGGGTGTTGCAGTGCAACCAGAAGCGAGATGCAATCTACGAGATAAAAGCATTAACCCCATAATGAGGCAAGATGGCCGATGATCAGAATGATGAAAGAATGAGAATAGAAGGAAAAAAAAGCGAGACAGAGTGACAGAAAAAGAGAGGAAGAGAGAGAGAGAGAGAGAGAGAGAGAGAAAAAGAGAGAGGCTCGCGGAGTGAGTTTTCGCTGGAGTGCAACCAGATAGCATAACCATCCGTCACCGCCTCTTCTGTCACTCCCTGGCACACCCTGGCATCTTCTTTTCCTCTCCTCAGTGCCATCTTCAAGCACACATACACAAACACACAGGCACACATACGCGCGCGCACGCTCTAGAGGGCCATTAATCCTTTCTGGCATTAATTAGGAGAGTAAAACTGGCCGAATGGCACCACCGCTTGGCTCAATGCTTCTCTCCCCTGTTCTTTTTCTTCCCTCGCAACGCGCAGCATAGCACACAGACACCCAGTATGTTGATTGATGTTGACGGCTGGGGACATGGGCTCTTGAGGGAGGGGGTCGCCCCTCTTTACTCATAATGCGCCCGGCTCTCTCTGCGCGCCACGATCTGGATATGTCGTGACTGTCGTGAACGTCGATCCGTCTGCAGCCCTATACTGCGCTGGTGTTTGTGGTGTTGGGCATGCAAGGGTGCAGGCATGAAGGGTGCTCCATTGTGTGGGCAGGGGGGGGACAGTGGGGTGTAGTTTTTCATTTGATCATTTCACCCACCCCAGCGCGTCGGCGACTGTGCGTCGTCGTCTTGGTCGTCGTCGTTGTCGCGATGATATTTTTAGCTTTCTCATTATAATTCGTTCCCTCCCTCTATCCCGTCTGTATGTGTGTGAGTGTGTGTGCGTGCGTAGGAGTTAGAAGCTAGAAGTTCCTCGTCCCCGCACCCCCGGCGGTACAGATCTCATGAATCGGAATCGGAAATCACGGAGCGCGCACGCAGCAGTGCGCCGGGCATACAGTGGTAGACATTCGGTTAGCCGACGTGCAAGAAAAACATAATATTTCGCATCGTTCCGTTGAACAAATGCAATTTTTGTGTTAGCAGCTAAATAGTAGAGCTAATCTAGATTATTTTAAGCTTTAGACATACCCATTTTGATAACAACCTGATTTTTGAAATATTTCTTTTAAAAATAATGGGTTAGAGCTAAGAGACTTACGGAAGTAATACGACAAATAATCAAATGCTGTAAGGTTTACTGCTACTCTAATCGTTCCATTCGTTCACATACTAATAGATAAGAGAAATCCGTATATTATTTCTTTTGAAAAATACCAAATGCGGAAGTTATGCCTCCATTAAATGTGATCAAAATAGTGTCCTAACGGTAAAATATTGGATTTTGCATGAAATAACCAACAATCAGCTATCTTTTGAGCAGATTACAAGAAAAATGGATAAACCACTAATAATAAAACACATTTCATACGATTTGGACCACATAAAATAATGTAAATCGTGGAATATTCGAAGCATAGCCATAGTTTATTGATACCCATAAGGAGAACCGGCTGTTTTACCATGAATTTAGTTAAATAATGACAAAATGTAGTATTTTTCAAAGTTAATAAGTATTCTTTTGACGATTTGGATGGATAAAACCGCACTTGCACATCACTTCGAAAGAAAAACGATTGAAAAAATGTGATTTTCAAGCAGTTTGGCTAACCGAATGTTTACCACTGTATTAGGGGAAGAGCACGTCTCCGTTCTGTGCCGCTATGCTTCGGAGTGTTGGCATTCTGTGGCCCATTAGGGCGCCCATAAATCTGGCCGTACGCGTCCCCGGGACCGAAAGGTCCTTGATCTGTGGACGGGCAGAGTGACAGCTGCTGCTGCTGCTGCTGCTGCAGACGTGGCGCAAGTCGCGACTAACCAACGCTTTCCACTATTTTCTTCTTCTCTCCACTCTCTCTCTCTCTCTCTCACACCCCATTCCAGGCGTTTCGTGTTCCAGCCCCCGCTATGGCTTCAATACGGTCGACTCGAGGAAGAATCTGCTCGGTGGTGGCACAAGCACCGTTGCCGGTGCGGCCACCACCAAAAACCGGCGGCTACTGCGCAAAAGTTCACTGCCCCAGTCGATGGAACCACAGCTGCAGGGACTGCCGGCACCAGCACCAGCCCTCGCGGTCGGCCTCTGCAAGACGGAGCAGATCCACATCATTCTCGACTGCTCGCAGGGTTCGGGCATCTGCCTGGGGCCGAAGACGGCGTGCGGTCGCGGTTACGTCATCGCCCAGGTGCTGCCCGACTCGGTGGCCGAACGTTCCGGGTGCCTGCAGCCGGGCGATCGCATCACGGCCATCAACAAGCTGTGCCACCTGGATGCGGCCACCGTCCGCCAGATACTGGGTGATCATGGGGCGTCCGGGGCGGCGGCGTCGGCAACGAACCATCACTACCACAACCAACCACCGACCGCCCACTGGGTCGAGCTGGAGATCGAGTTCGACATGGCCGACACGGTGGTGCCGGCGAGCGGTGTCTTCAACATCAAGCTACTGAAGCAGGGACGGTACGGGCTCGGTATCACGGTTAACGCGACCAACCACGGTACGTTCATGGTGGCGGAGGTGAAACCGGGCAGCGCAGCACACCGGACCGGGTCGCTGCGGGCCGGCGATCAGCTGCTGGCCGTGGACAACCGGCCCCTGCAGCACTACAACCTCGATCTGCTGCTGAAGGAGAGCCAGCACGAGCTGATCACGCTCACCGTGAAGCGCTGCTCGTTGCCAGACTTTCTCTTTGATCAGCAGCAGCAGCACCAGCAGCAAAGGACTGCCGGTGGGTTGTATGGTACGGGCGACACCGGAGAGGACATCGAGTACGGTTACAGTGCCCGGTACGAGGTGAAACGAGCACCAAACGAGCAGCAGCAGCAGCAGCAGCAGCAACAGGAGGAAGAGGAGGAGGAGAACCGTGTGCTGGAGCAGGAAGGGCAGGAAGGGCAGGACGAACAGGTGGGGCAAGATGAGGGTGAGGAAGAGGTACAGCTACGGCGCCCCGTTTGGTCGGCCACGAGCTCGTACGATGCGTCGACTGGTGGGAATGGGGCGTCCAGTGGTGGGCTACCCCTACCACCACCACCCCATCTACTGCTGGCGAACGGAGAGGCCGAAGGGCGAACGGGGGAGGACCGGTACGATGACATCCTGCACTACAAAATGGCCTCGATGAACATTAGCAACAGCAACTACGTCGGCTATGGGCAGCACGCCGTGCAGCGTACAGCGGTCAACCCCGGCGCGGATCAACCCCTACCGGATGCGGCTTTGTTTCACCCGCCAGCCCACCCCACCCCGGTACCGGCCGGTCATCGGGTGTTTAGTGTGCGGCTCGAACCGCACGGTGGCCCCCTCGGTATCACGCTTGCCGCCAGCGATGATCTGCAGAAACCGATCCGGATTAGTGCGCTGACGGAGGGTGGGATCGCGCAGAACAGTGGCCAGCTGCAGGTCGGCGATTGGTTGCTGGCCATCAATGGTGAGAGCATCGCGGGTGTTCCGCTCACCACCGCCACCAAGCTGCTGCACCGGTACGAGCATGCCGTGGATCTGCAGATGGCTCGACCACCGCCAACGACCGGAACGACGGTGGTGACACCCCCACCGGGGACCGGGGTGGTGGAACAGCAGGCAGCGGCTGCCGCGGCGGCGGCAGTGTACGCCAAGGTGCAACGGCGGCCCCGTAGCCCCGGCTCGCAGCTTGAGGCCACCTCGAGCACTGGTTCTGGTGCCGGGCACCACCGTACCATGCAGGTGACACTGTTTAAGGATCGCGTGTACGATGACTACGGTTTCTCGGTGTCGGACGGGCTGTACGAGCGGGGCGTTTACATTAACCGGATCCGTTCCGGTGGACCGGCTGACCTTGGCAGCCTGCTCAGGCCCTTCGATCGTATTGTGCAGGTAACTGGAGGGGGGGGGGGGGAGGGAAGGGTGGATGGGAAATCCTTTTTAATCCCCGTGTGTGTTTTTTTTTATATTTTTTTTTTAGGTAAACGGAACAAAAACCCAGGACTTTGACTGCTGCCTGACCGTGCCACTGATAGCGGCCGCCGGTGACAAGATCGAGCTCGTGATCCAGCGAACCCTGCCGGAATAGGGTGTGCGACTATGGGTGTGCTTGCGTGTCTGTACCTCTCTCTCTCTCTCTCTCTACCCTTCTACTCTCCACACAACTAAACCGACTAACTAAAAATAATCGCGCCAGCGGTGGCGCTGGCGGCCGAAGAAAAGGGAAAAATCACAGTATTTGTCAGTGTTTGAAAGGCAGCGCTCCCCTGTTTCACCTTCCCTAGCGCCACCGTATGGAAGCGCAAGGCAAAACAGCGATCGAAGTGAAGGCGACCGATAGTGGTACCGGGTTCATGCTTATCAGGCGCCCAACGGGAGGGTGCGAGAGTGAGAGTGAGTGTCGGACGGACGGACGGACGGACGGACGGGTGCACGATTCCCCCATCCCTCACACGGACAAGTGACCCTTGGTATTAACTGCGGAGTAGCGTTAAGAGTAGCGTAGTTTAGTCACAGTTCGTGTTTCTTTTGCTCCTGGCTCCCGTGTACACGCCGAGCGTCGAAAGCAAACTCGAACAGCATTAAAAAAACATAGTATCTCTCTCTCTCTCTCTCTCTCTCTCTCTATTCCACTCTTTTTTGTCACTCTCTTTCACACTTTCTCTTTAAGTGGGGGGCTTCGGTAATTCATTGTTTTGTGACACATTTTTTTAACCAACACCAACGCTTTCAAACGTCGGTGTCGTAAAAAGTACTGGACCGATTGATTTGAAATTTTTAACACTTAATCTGTACACTTTTTGCCAGGTAGCCCCGTCGAGATTTTATGAAAATTATTGATACTTTTTTTTAAACAAATCTTTAAAAATCATGTTTCTAGGCAGAATCGCAAAAAGCATCTCTTTTCAAACTTCAAAACTCTGCCAAAAACCGAAAAATAGGAAAATCAACGAAAACTCGACGGGGCTACCTAGATAAACTTATAATCTTTCAAATGAGTATCGATTTGTACTTGTCTGATGACCCATCACGCTGCTACGATGGGCACCGGGAAGAAGTATCTTTTCGAAGACATGATTGCCTAAATGTGGTGCCATGGATGAAGTTTTTATTAAATCTTCTCCAAAATAGCGTCAAATATTCTTCAAAAGTTGTAGTTCAATATGCAATTCATTTGAAGAAATTTAAACGAATGGTTACGTCACGAAAAATCGTCAAAAATGATCCATGATTAAAATGAATGGTTACGTCGCAAAAAAAACCGTCAAAAATGATCCTTATTTTTGGCCAGCAATTTCCCAAGCCACCCCCCCACCCCCTTTTAAATACAGCCACGTACACACTCACCTACTCTTTGTTAACTACCCGCTGTTAACTTATCAGTAAAAACAAAAACCAAAAACAAAGAAAAAACCCTTGCAGGCTCTACCGTCCAATGTTTGAAAACGGAAAGGACACCCCCCGCCCCCCGCCCTATCACACCAGCCAGCTGGTTGATGGGGAGGGGGAGTAGTGGGGGTGGAAAGCGGAAACCGAAAGGCGGACCGCCGGTTGGCGGTCCCGGATTAACTCAGTAAGGCTCAGCGTGTTCGAGTGGCCAGCTGCCAGCTAGTTTAGTGTGTGTGCGATTTCTGCGTTCGTTTCGCTAACTTCTTAAGGGGTTTTTAGGTAGACCGCTAGAGACGCGCCAATGTGCGAACTACTAATTATACTACACCCATAGACTAGTGCTGTAAGTGCTCCCCCCACCCCCCGGTCCTTCGTGTTGTCTGTTCTGCGACGCGATTTCCCAAATAGATTCCCAAATAAAAGTCGTACGCTCACTACTACTACCGGCTCCAGCTCCGCGGTGACGTCACATTGGTGTGCAGTGCGTGCGGCACTAAAGCGAGCTACGCAGCTCTTCGAATCACGGACGCGCTGGCGACTTGGTGCCCCTCACCAATCCGATTCGCCACTGGGCTGATAGGCGATGGCTCCGGGATGCTTGTGCGAGGAATGCTCGAGAATCTGCGAGAACCGCTGCGTCCGGAAGAACCTTTCGGTTCTCGGTCACTCTGGGCACTCTCTCTCTCTCTCTCTCTCTCTCTCTCTCTCTCGCTCTCTCTCTGGCGCTTTTTCTCTATCTCTCGTGCTGGTGTCTGCCTGGTGTGTTCTCTCTTTTGCTCCGAGACCTGGTGTGTGCTTGAAAACAGTAAGCTCATTATATTTAAATCACCCGCAGTCGATCTACTGGCGTTAGTCGTCGTACATTGTCGGGGCGTCAGCAGGCGTCCTCCGTTGTTTATAGGTCACTTACCGGAACTCCAATCCAGTTGCCAGCCAGTAGTACAAAGTACCGAGACGCCCAGATTCACGGCCAGATAAGGGGTGTGCATCGTGCCTCAGCTGAAGAAGAACAAGAAGAAAACGAGAAGAAAGGGAAACAAAAGAAGGAGACAAGGAGAACAAGAGCAGCAGCAGCAGCACCAGCAGCAGCCTTGGAACAACACAAAAACGAATCCGGAAGCTCTTGTTTTGTGTCGCCTCCTCCTATCAATCAACCGAGCGCAGCGTTCAATCTGCAACCGCCAGCCCCTCCGGTATCAAACAAACAATAACAACAGCAGCAGCAGCAGCAACAACAACAACAACCGCTACCTCATCCACTGCTAAACAACAATCAAACACGTCCACCGCGGGCGTTTGCCGCTGACGCTGACGTTTGCGTTCTAGTGCAGCAAGATGGCGGGAACCGGTACCGTACTAGCGCCCACTGGCGCCATGGTGAACCAAACGGACTCGATGCTCTCGCTGCTACTGTTACACTTTGCTTCCCTCACGTTGAATAACACCAGCAACAACACGGGTGCGTAGCGTAATTGGAACCGTGGTGGACCTCCTCCTTCTTTCTAACGTGTTTGTTTTGTTTGTTTTGTGTGTTGTTCCTCTCGCGCAGTGATCGAGGAGAAATGTTACGGCATGTACGGGTGCTTCCGGAACGACATGGAGTGGACGAGTGCCCGGCGCCCGATCGCCCTACACCCGCAGACCGTATCGGAGATCGATACGCGGTTTGCCGTCTTTAACGACGCCAACCGCACCCACCCGTACTTCCTCGATAACCACTTCCTCGACGCGGATGTGCACGAGCTGCGCAGTGGCGGGGCGGGGATCACCCGCTGGATCAACCCGACCGGTCCGCTCTACTTCATCACGCACGGCTTTCTGGAGTCGGGCAAAACGAAATGGATCGAGCGGATGCTGAACCTGCTGCTGAACCGGGACCGGAACGCGACGGTCATCGTGATTGACTGGGGTAAGGGTTCGAACCCACCGTACAACCAGGCCTGTGCCAACATCCGGCTGGTCGGTGCGATCACTGCGCACATCATCGATAAGATCAAGGTAAGGGGCCGGGCCCAAGCGTTCCCCCTTTTTCTCTCTCTCGCTCTCTCTAACTCTCTCGCCGGCTCTCTCTCGGTGGCCCTACCTACAGAAAGTATTCGATATGCCGAACCTGGACCGGGTACACCTGATCGGCCACTCGCTCGGTTCCCACCTGGCCGGGTACACCGGCTACACCCTGATCAGCCAGTTCCAGCAGAAGCTGGGCCGGATTACCGGGCTCGATCCGGCCGAGCTCGCCTTCACCGAGACGGACCGGGTGGTGCGGCTCGATCCGTCCGATGCCAAGTTTGTGGACATCGTGCACAGCGACGCGACACCGTTCGTGCCGCAGATTGGGCTCGGGTTGTACGAACCGATCGGCCACGTCGACTTCTATCCGAACGGGGGCTCCGACCAGCCCGGGTGCCGGCACGAGTTTTGGAAGAACGCCGATACGCGCTTCGTCACGAACATGTTTCAGTTTTTCAGCTGCAGCCATTCGCGGGCGTACGAGTACTTCATCGAGAGCCTGGAGCCGGAACGGGCCGCGCTGGTGGCTGTGTCGTGTAGCGACTACGGCCAGTACCTGCTCGGGAGTGGCGGGTGTGCCGATTGTGCCAGCGCACCGCACGGTTGTGTACGGTTCGGGTTGGAGAGTGTGCGTGATTATCGGGCACGAGAACGGCGACCGGACGTCCCTATTCAGCTGTTCTTTCGTACCGCGTCCAGGGCACCCTTCCTCATGCCGAACTACCGGTTGACGGTGCGGTTGTCTAACACGACGGCAAGCCGCCAGCACGGGCCGGAGGTGGGCCGGATCGTGCTGCAGTTGCGTACGGTCGATGGTGGCCGCTCGGAGAAGATTTTCTTCAACGATAACGTGATGTAAGGGTGTTTTTTTTTACGTTTTACGTTTTTTTAAGGTTAACTTTTCGTGTGTTTTTTTTCTCTTTTCTTTCTTTCGGCGCAGCATGTTCGAACCCGGCCACCAGTACAGCAGTGTCGTGACGGTCAAGTGGCCCGGTGAACCGGACGAACGGCAGGAGAGCTACGACGTGGCCCGTACCAGTGCCGTCGCCGTGAGCTGGGAGTACGAGACGAGCCTGCTGAATCCGCTGAGCTGGCGCCTGATAGCGACACCGCGTGTTTACCTCGAGTCGATCACGGTACGGTCGATGGGGGGCGATATTGTGCACCGGTTGTGCCCGCTGCCGAACAAACCGATCAACTCGATCGGCCAGACGCTGCTGTCCGAGTGCCAGCCGCCAAGCTCCGGCTACAAAATGCATTGACCCCCCCGCCCCTCCGCCTTGGATTGTGGCCTCGAAAAAAAAACGTCTCACATACAAAGTATTAAAGCGAATAAAGAAGTGTCTAGCGTGTGCGTACGACGTGTCCCTGGGGGTTTTTTTGGTTGTCTGTAGCAGCGTAGCTCGATCCATCCACCTTTGGACTCGCACCAATCGTCGCTGCGGGCAATCAAATCGTGGCCGAGCGCTAACCGAGGGCAGGGAGGTCAGCCCGCGCTCACTTCGATTAGCTGCGCGCCGGGCAAATGACGTCGATGACGACGAGGAAGCTGGCCCGATCGGACCCGGAACCACCAGGCGGCGGCACCACCACCGGTCAGTCAGTCGGCACGGGCAATCAGGACGTAATCTGGCGCAATGGTGTCCCTCTTCTGGTCGGGAGGAAAGAAAAAAGGGGTGTCAGTGAGCGAAACGAAACGCAACCGGATCGCTGATTAGCGTCAATCGATTGCGAAAGGGCGGCCACAAAACCAGGGCAGGGCTCCTAGGTCGAGGGCTCTTCTACTTCTTCTTCATCTTCTTGTTGATTGGTGTGTGTTTTTTTTTCTTTGGGGAGTTTTTTTTGTTTTTCACAACGGCACAACAGCACGGAACGCGTGCGTTATCAGTTTACACATTGCTCATCGGCCCCCCGGCTGTCGATCCCGGGGTGTGGGGTCCACGAGCCACGAGTGGTCTCACCCGTCGACAGTCGACGAGGCGAGCTGCTGCCGTACTAGCTGCTGTGCGCTGTTCGCTCTGATCGCGTCGCCTTTTGGTGGTGGTGGTTTTTTTCTTTGTTGTTTCATTTCCCTTTTTGTTTTTACTTTGGTGGATCCGCCATCCGTTGTGCAGCATGGCGGAGATCAGCAACACGACGGGCTTTATGCTGCAGACGATGCTGTTTATGGTGCAGCACGAGCTGAACAACTCGCTGATCCACCTCATCCACAATGGTACGCTCAGTGGGGAAAGCAACAGAACGACTGGTAGGTAGCAGCCGGAGCCGCAGCCGCAGCAGCACCTGGTTGTATTTGTGTAATGTAGTTTTCCCGCATCGGTCGCGTCACTAGGTGAGTTCTCGGTGCCCGAGGATATGCGGTGCTACGGTGTGTACGGGTGTTTCCCCATCACGTACCCGTGGATCGACGAGAAGCGACCGGTGGCGTACCATCCGTGGTCACCGGCGCAGGTCGACGTGCGCTATCCGGTGTTTACCCGCGTCAACACCACCCATCCGCTGTTCATCAACCTCAACGATCCGGCCAGCGTTCGCCGGCTCGGCATACGGCCGGAAGGGCGGATCTACTTCATCACGCACGGCTACATCGAGTCCGGTGATCGACCGTGGGTAGGTAACAGCGTGCGATCGAGCACGGCGACTTGAGTGCCACTGTTGCGCATCCCTCGCTCCCGTTTTCTCCTCGAAACATTTCTTTCCGTTCCCTCTTGTGTCAAACAATGTACCTGGAATAGTCGATTTAAACCTGGGACTGGGTGATCGGATCGAGACGAAATTTTTTCCCCAGACTGCTACAACTGTTCTTGGGTAATGTGCAAATTTAGAGCGGGATTCGTTAATCCGTTTTTTTACAGCAGCTTTTTAAGTACTTTTTAAGTCGCTCACGACTGACATCGACTTACCTTTAAAAAGCTGCCGTAAAAAAACGTGTGAACGGATCACGCTTAAAACTTGCACAATAATTAAGGACAAGTGTACCAACCGTGGGAAAAAATTTCGTCCCGATCCGATTACCAAGGCGCTCGGCATCGCACCCACTCGGAATGCCACTCCGCGATTCCACGCCTGCAGAAAAGTGCAAAGCAGAAGGAACAGTCACTGCGCTGCGCCGAACTCGCCCCCCCCTGGAAATTCCCAGAATGGATCTGGGTCGGAGACGACTCGGAGCTCGGAATCGACACCGACCCAGTTCGATTCCGGGAATTTCGGAGGGGGGGTGATAGTTTCGGCGCAGCAGTGTAGTAACCGTTCTTCTGCTTTGGTACGCTATTCGCAGCGTAGTTGTGGATTGTTTTGTTTTTTCTTACGACTTTGTTTACGTTTTCGCAGTCTACCTGCGCTGCTGGGCTCCCGTCTAGTAGAGCCATGGTCACATAATGAGGGAATCCCCCAAACAATTAAACGTCGATCGAGACCATTACAGTATACAGCGAGACGCCATCGGCGCTGGCGCCTCTCGATTCCGGGAATTGAGACTTGGGAGGAGGGGCAAGTGCGGCGCAGCGCAGTGACTGTGCTTCTGCTTTGGTCTAGCCATTCGCACATTTGCGCTTCTTCTACATTAAAGAGGAGTTAGCGGCTTTTCTGTTTTTTTTTGGCAATGGTTTTTTGGTATTTATTTAACGTTAAAAATTATGAGCCTTTTTGCTGCAATACCCAACAACTCTCGTTTGTTTAAATCCTTTCTCCTTCCGCTTAAATCCGTTACCCTTTCGTTGCTTCCAATCCCTCCCCGCAGATCCAGCAGATGGTGGATGCGTTCCTCGCGAACGATCCGGAGCAGACGGCCACCTGCATCGTGATCGATTGGCGTAAGGCGTCCAACCCACCGTACACGCAGACGTGCGCCAACATCCGGCTGATCGGTGCGATCACCGCCCACGTCATCAACATGCTATACGTGAGTTCTTCTTCCTCCCCCAGCTAAAGATTGTTGCGGTAAACTATTGACCCCAAACGTAGGAGGAGCTGAACATGGTTGACCTGGACCGGGTGCACCTGCTCGGGCACTCGCTCGGTTCACATCTGTGCGGTTACGCCGGGTACTACCTGCAGAAGGACTTTGGGCTCCAGCTCGGTCGCATTACCGGGCTCGATCCGGCCGAACCGCTGTTCTCCGATACGGATCCGCTGGTGCGGCTCGACCGTAGCGATGCCAAGTTCGTCGACGTCATCCACTCGGACGGGTCGGAGTGGGTGAGCAAGGGTGGCCTGGGGATGTACCAGCCGATCGGGCACGTCGACTTCTACCCGAACGGTGGCTACAATCAGCCGGGCTGTAACGATCCGATGACCAAGTTTATCCGCAAGCACGACGAATCGTTCTTCTGGGGTTTTCAGGAGTTTTTCGGCTGTAACCATCTGCGGTGCCACCAGTTCCTGACCGACAGTGTGCTCCACCGGTGCCCGTTCGTTGGTATCGGGTGTGAGTCGTACGCGGCGTTCCGGCGCGGTGAGTGTTTCGAGTGTGACCGGAACGGTCACTACTGTATCGAGTTTGGGTTGAGGGCGCGCGACAGCTACCGGCGGTTGATCGAGCACGGTATCATCACGGATCCGGCGGCACCGCTCAGTGTTTACATGTTTACTGGACCGGATTCACCGTACTGCCGTGAGTAGTGCTCCGTTGCATGGTCCCCTGTGTGATTTGTTTAAAAACAAAAAAAAAAAAAAACCACCCCCTTTAAAATATTCACTTCACCCGTCCCAGGTTCCCACTACCGGGTGCTGCTGCGTGTGTCGGACGGGGAGGAAAGCCTGATCCACGGTGGCGAGATCGGCAAGATGTCCCTGGAGGTGCACGGTGAGGGGGGACGGCGGTCCGGCCGGATGGACTTTTCGGCCGATCCGGTGTACTTCGAGCCGGGCCAGAACTACACGGCCATCATGGCGGGGGCGGACGTCGGGCCGGTCCCGCTGAAGGTGCTGCTGAGCTGGGCGTACCGGACCAATCCGCTCAATCCGCTCACCTGGCGCCTGCTGGCGTCACCGCGCGTTTACGTGCAGGAGCTGGTGATGCAGCTGCTCGAGCAGCGGCTCAGTGTGCGGTTCTGCCCCCCGAACGGGGCGCCCGTTGTGGCGGATGCGGACAATGAGTTTAAGCGCGAGTACTGCTGAATAAACGGGTCACGGAAATAAAGCCACCAAGCACCGTTGGACAGCGGAAAAGGAGGTGTGTGTTGCTTGTTGTTGTTTTTTTTTTCTTTTATTGAGATTTAGTTAGTTTTTGGTTGGCGCTGGCGCGGGAACGCGGGTTGTTTTTCTTCATTCTTCTTCTTCTGCTGCTTCTGTTTTCTCTTCCCGGCGATGCTATCGCGTTTTGTTTTGTGGACAGGCGGGAGGGGGAGAGAGGGCTAAGGGGGGAACGGGGTACGGGGAGACACATCACACACACATCTACAAACACACCACTGGTTGACGAATTTTTGCTAGGATGGGAATGTTGTTCGTTTGTTTGTTTCGTCTGTTCCGTTCCGGTTTGGCTAGACTGCTAGACACCGTGACCTTGGCTTCCTGTCTCGCTCTTTGTTACATTCTTTGCTGTTTCTTACATTTCTACCTCCTGTCTATCGGCCCTTCTTGCGATGCATTCTAACAGGATCGGCAGCAGTAGCAGCAGCAGCAGCAGCAGCAGAAGTAGTTTTAAGTAATATTGGTAGCAGTAGTACTGACATGTGAAGTGTTTACCGATTCAAAACAGCATAACTTTTTTGTGTTACACCATTTTTAATCAATTTTAAAGACGAAATTGTTATAAAATAATCAAATTTTCAGAAGCTATTCGCTTTAGCTCGATGGGGCCACCCATTGCCTTCTGACGGTACGAAAATAAAAACTTGATGCTGCACGAATGTCATCTTGCGGTATTTTGGCTCGTTCTCGTACAATCGCATTACTTTAGCGCATCCATAGTGTAGTGTCCTTATTTTTTAGTCTTCTTCTTACTCTCTAACTTGCACAAGATGAAATGGTCCGTCGGATTTGCATCTGGCGACATCAGAATGGATGTGTTGACAAAATGAAACGTCGAACATGATTTTTTAACCATTCTTGGATCGCACGAGCTTTGTGAGTCTGCGACCAAAACATATTTGCGTGTCCACGGCTCTAAAGCACCTTCTGAAACACATTATCGATAATGTGTCGCTTTCATTTTGACTCCAGGATCGATAAAAAAACACAGTTGAAGGGCGCCCCCATCAGCGGTTACAGCGGTCACCATTTATTGCGATGGGAAATTGCTCCGTGTGGCCGTACTTTGGCTCAAAGTAAAGTACGAACCTTAGGTCAAGTAAACACGATCGTTTTTAGAGTTTATGGAGTGTTTAGTTTGATTTTTTTCTCTCAATGGAGAACAAAATGTTTGAAAATTCGCCACATTCGTGCAGTATCACCCCGTTAGAAGGCTACCATCAAGGCAAAGGGTGGCCAAATCGAGCTAAAGTGTGTAGTTTCTGAAAGTTTGATTATTTTACAACAATTTTGTCTTTGAAAACTATTTAAAATAGTGTAACACAAAAACGTTATGGTGCGTTGAATCGACAAACACTTCACATGTCAGTAACCCTGTATTAGTAGTAGTTGCTGCTTAGTTTGTTTTTCCTTTTGTTTTTTTAGTTTTGCGCCCCCCCCTTTGGTATGCCCTACTACTACTCGGTGATTTAGAAGACTACACTTTACCGTTCGCAGATTACGCCTACTCTGCCTACTCAGGACATAAAAGAAGGTAAGGAAGGGGATGCAGGGATGAACACAAACACCGTTTGTTACCCAGCGCGGGAGGTTGTTCTGCAGCATCAGCAGCAGCAGTAGTAATAAGTAGTAGTAGTGGTAGTAATAAGTAGTACTAGTAGTGTTAGTAGTGATTAGTAACTCTAGTAGTCGTTGTGGAAGGGATGGAACCACACGATGTTGGCACAACGTCAACCAGCGTCCAGCAACAAATACTATTCGCTGTCGTTGCCGATTCGTACGGCGGAGTCGATCCAGAGTCCTGCCACGTGGTGTGTCCTGGTGCGGGTTTTGCTGATCCCCTCTCATGCACACCGGCAAGGACAAGGGCACTGGGTGGGACAGATGGTAGGGGGAAAAAAAACAAAAAGAGTGGTTCCCGATCGCTTTTAGGATAGGGGACTACCGGCCCCTTTCGAGGGGTGAAGGAAGCTGCTCACGCACGCCCAATATAAATACACGCATCAGACATACACACATACACACACACACACACGAGCGATCACGGCTACGTACAAGTGTTCCACAAATTCACTAGCTACCAAGTCGTGGACTTTTCGGTTTGTTTCTTCTTGTTGTCTATAGCAGTAGGACTAAAAGCTATCATATTTTGTGTGTTAACACCTTTCTCTCCCTCTCACTCTCTCACTTTCTCGGTCTCTTTTCCTCTCTTTCTCTCTCTCTCGCTCTCTCTCTCTGTTGTAAAAAAAAAACAACGATCGAGGATCATGCAAGGGGACACACTCGACACTATTTTTTTTAGGGTTTATTAGGGTGAGTTCGCTCTCTGTCGAAGCCCTAGCCAGAAGTTTCACAGTTTTACCTTTCGTACAGCGGAAGAGCGAGCAAACAGGAGGAGGAGGAGGAGAAGGACAAGGAGAGAGAACAATAGGAACGAAAAGGAGAGCGAGAGAGAGAGAGAGAGAGGAGTGAGAAGGATGAGGAAAAAAAAGGCAGAAGGCGGAAGGAAGGCGCACGCACCGTCGCCTCACCGGTTGCGTAACGCGTCACTGGTGCTCGTCGCTCTGTGGCCCATCCAGCCATTCCAGCAGTGGATCCCTGTGCTGCCTCAGCTCAGCTAGTCAGCAGTAGTGTCCTCACTGGTGTGGAGGGCCGACTAGTTGGTGGGTGGGGCCGGCTGGGCGGCTTGCGTTGGTTTGCGTGTCAGGAACCAGCAGTCCATCGGCTCCGGTTTGCCCTTCATCACCACCGGTCCGCGGTACTTCAGGTTGAAGGAGGGGTCGTGATTCACCGGATCGCACAGCAACCTGACAGAGAGAGAGAGAGAGAGAGAGAGAGAGAGAGAGAGCGAGAGAGAGAGATAAAGAGAGATGCAGTGGAAGGTTGGAGAGCATTAGTTTGCGCTGCACTGGGGTGCAGGGTTTCGGGCAGGTTTCTTCAACCCCCAATCCACCCTTCAACCCCCGCCCCTCTAGCCCCTTTGTTAGGATACAGACCCGGGCCTGCGGTAGATCGATAGAACCGGGAAGCCATAGCGGAGTTATCTAATTCCGCGCAAACCCCCCATTCAACCCCCACGCCCGTGTGAGTCGTGCGGCCGCGTAACTCCAGTCCAGTCCAGTCCAGTCCAGCAGTCCTTCGCCATCAACCAGCGCGGTCAGGTGCACGGTCATCCGTCCGTCCGTCCGTTCGCCACAAAAAAACCAAACAATCAGAACCCGCCCGGCACACCCCCCGGTCCCTCGATGGAGTACGTGTTCGATGTGTTCTTCGACGAGTGTTTCGCGCGGATGGAACGGAGCGGGCTGCTGTCGCGGGCCTGCCGCCGGAACACGATCAGCCACCTCAACTCCGTCATCGCCGGGTGCATCGAGGGCCGGCCGACCGCGACGGCCCAGCTGGCGGTCGGGCTGGCGGTGACGGCCGCGATCGACTACCACAATCGGATGCGCGGCGACAACTACGAGGTGTGCCTGATGGGCAAGTACCACAACGTGCTGTACATAGCGCTCCGGATCGCCTGGGACTGGGGCCTGGACGATTCCGGCATCGTGGCCCGGCTTCTCGGTAAGGCTTTGGTAGCTCTCCATCCCCCCCCCCCCCCCACCCGGGGTACACCAACTCACCCACCCTCCTGTGCCTTCCATCAGGTGAGATCTATCGGTGCGAGCGCACGTTCGAGCGGCTATTTCTGGGTGCACTGTTCGGGTGCAATGCGCCCCACTTCATTGCGGGCTGGAAGAGTGACTTCAACGATCAGGACGAGAACCTGCGGGCGGTCGTGTTTTTTCTGCACCATGCGGCCCGCGCCCGCACCACCTTTCCCGTTTACTCGCACGCCTACCAGCAGCTGCGGGATACCAAGTATGCCAACGCGCAGGACAAAACGAAAAAACCCAATATCTACATCGCTAACAAATTTTAGGGGGTGTTAAGGGGGGGGGGGGGGCTTAGGTATTTAACAATTTTACCTGAAAGCTAATCCTTTCAAGAGTATTGTGTTAAAGTTTTGGATCGAATCGAGTAAAAACTGACAAAGTTATGGAGTTTTGAAAACCGGGGTTTCATACAAGGCTCGCTACTTTGAAGAGCGTTTCCCAGAAAACCAACGATTTAAAACGTCGGTACCGTATAAACTACTAAACCGATTGAATTGAAATTTTTAACACATAATTTGTACACTTTTTACCAGGTAGTCCCGGTGAGATTTCATGAAATTTGTTGATACTTTTTTGTAAACAAATGTTTGAAAATCGTGTTTTATGCAAAATGACAAAAAGCATCGCTTGTTTTCAACTTCAAACTGCTGCCAAAAATCGTAAAACCGGAATATCAACGTAAACTCTCCGGGACTACCTAGATAATCTTATGATCTTTCTAACGAGTATCGATTTGTAGTTTTCTGATGACCCATCAGGATGCTACGATGGGAAACCGTAAAAAGTATCTTTTCCCAGACGCACCTTCATAAAGTTGATGCCATGGATGAAGTTTTTAATCAATCTTCACCAAAATAGTTCTGAATATTCTTCAAAAGTAGTAGTTCAATATGGTATTCATTTGAAAAAATTAAGTGGAATGGTTACGTCGCAAGAGATCGTCAAAAACGGGCCTTTTTTTCCTCTTAAGTGTCGAAATAATCGATCTAAACATTACCTCCACTCCGTCCCCCTCCAGCAGATAGCCGGAATATTTAAAACGCCCCCCCCCCCCCCCTGAAATTGGAACCCCTTTTTAAGCCGATGTAGATATTGGATTTTGCACCCCACCGCCACTAACGAAATCCTTTGCCGCAGGTTCATCGAGGTACCGATCGAGTCGTGCGGCCGGGCCGCACCACTGCGTGTCGCCCTGCAGGCAACCGCTCCGGACATCGTGCTGATACTGCTGCGCCACGGTGCCGATCCGGCCTGTCCGGATGATGGGGCCGGCACCAGCCCGGTGCTGGCCGTGCTCGATAAGCTGTGCGAGTACGAGCGACCGCTCGGTTATCCGTACCAGCTCGTGTCCTGCCTGCGGTTACTGTTGCGCTCGCTCACCGTCATCGAGCTACCGTACAAGCCGCACCTGTACCCGGTCCGGCGGGACATGTTTCTCGCCCGGTACGGCCAGCTGCTGGCCGATGGGTTGGTCCGACCGGAGCAGGTGCTGGGTGTGCCGAGCCTGCGGCAGTACTGCCGGTGTGCGATCCGCACCGTACTGCGGGAAAACTGCCAGCTACCGGGCGGTACGCGGCGGCTTGCCCTGCCCCGTAAACTGCAGAAGTATCTTGATCTGCTGCACGACTGAGACGACCGACCGGTACCGTACCTGTACGTGGTTTCGCTGATGTTGATGTGACCCGGAACACCGGTCGTTTCGGTGCGGCTCGTCAGGTTGACCGTGTTGCCGAACAGACAGTAACGGGGCATCCGGTTGCCGATCACACCGGTCACTACCTCGCCCGAATGGATACCGATGGTGATTTGCTGAGAGAGTAGTAGAGAGAGAGAGAGAGAGAGCGCGCGAGAGAGAGAAAAAAAGAAAGAGCAATAGAAAAAAGGGGGCACAATTTCAGCGAAGCGGAAGACAGAGAGTTGGTTTTTTTGTTTTGTTTTGGTGAACTGAACGAAAGAAAAGAAAAAAAACGTTGCCTGCTTGCTCCTTACCACCGCGTCCGGTCCCATCTTGACGTGTTTGGCCATGTCGAGCATGTCGAGCGCGAGCCGGGCAATGCACTTGGCATGGTTTTCGCACTCATCCGGCAACCCCGACACCGCCATATACTTGTCCCCGACCGTTTCCACCTTGTAGATGTTGGCGTTGCTCTTCGAGTCGGTCAGCTCGTCGAACACGGTGTACAGCTCGTTCAGCATCTGGACGATCTTCATCGCACCGGCCGCGTCCGTGTTCGCCGCACAGTACTGCCCGAACCCGACGATGCCGGAAAACATGAGCGTCACCGAGTCGTAGCGCTTCGGGGCGACCGGCCGCTGATGGCGCAGCTCGTTCGCGACCGTCTTCGGTAGGACCGAGTACAGCAACCGGTCCGTCTTCTGCTTCTCGCTCTCCAGATCCCGGTACGTCTGCTGCAACCGGTCGGTCAGGATCTCCAGGTTCGTCGTCAGCTTGTACTCGGCCTCGAACTTTTCGCTCAGCAGCACCAGATCGCGGGACGCATCGTGCAGCGGGATGTCCGAGATGTGTAGTCCCTTCCTGGGGGGAGGAGGGAGAGAGTGCGGTTTCGAGAATCGAGATTTCGCGCGAATTTCACACAATTTCGTTCGCCGGTCTTGAGGAACCCATTTGCTTTGGTGCTTGGTTGATTGGTTCGATGAGAATGATTTGATAAATGTTTTTCTTTTCTTTAGGAAGTGCTGTTTGGTCGTGCTTTGGATGAAAGTAGAAGCCCACTTTGCAATCAAAACGATAGTTTGACTTTTATAAAGCTCCTCTCATCACTGTATCCTTTTGTTAGCAACTGTTTTCAGCGTTTAGCTGCCCAACCATTAATCTTTACTTTGCTGTAGTCCACTTATCGCAGCAAATTCAGCAGAAAGTCGATTGGTTTTTAAAAATGTGCGAAAAGTGGAAATTCCACAGAAAAATCGACGGGCCTAGCTAGGTAAAGTTATGATCTAACAAACGAATATTGATTTGCATATTTCACATAACCCGTCACGTGGTTACGATGGGCACTGGGAAAAGGTATCTTATCGAAGACACGACTGCTTAAATGTGATGCCATGGATAAAGTTTGTAATGTATCTTCCCCAAAATAGAACTGAATGTTCTTCAAAAGTTGTAGTTTAATATGCCAATCACTTGAAAGAATTAAGTTGAATGGTTACGCCACAAAAAATCTTCAAAAACCGTGCTTTTTTTTCCTCCAAAATTAACCACCAGCCCCAGTTCTTAAACATTAATCAGTAAATTGTCATCGAACCATTCAATGATAAGAGCGCTGATGGTGCTGAAAGAAAAACAACTGGCTCCTGGCGAACGAAAATGTTGAATTTACAGGCTGTGACTTATCACCTCCCCGCACTTACTTGGTCAGATCGTCCAGGTTCATCACGCTCGGGTAGCATTGGAAGAGTATCAGATCCGAGCCGGGAATGTACATCATTTGACCCTGGGGAGAGGGGGGGAGCAGATGCCGGTAGTGTCAGTCGTCGGACAGAGAGCAAAACAAACAAACAAAAAAGAAAAACAAAAACAAAAAAGAAAAAAGAAAGACACCTCCGGAACGCAGTCCCCCCGCTTACCTTCAGTCTTAGGTATCTCTCACTTTTCGACATCACGCCCGCCTTCGTCTTGAGCACGTAGATCGTGTTGATGTGCGCGAGGATGTTGTCGAAGCTGAGCTGCAGGTGGGGCCGGACCGCCTCGAACAGTGCGAGCAGCGGACTGTTGGCCTCCTGGATGCGCGGTATCACGCGCGACACCGAGCGGCCCGCCTGCACGATGTGCAGACGCCGGTCGAACATCAGGTGAAAGGGGAAGATCTTGCAGAACGTCGTCGGTGAAATCATGGGCGCTGGCCATCACGAAAGGGGGGGGGGGAGAGAGAGAGAGAGAGAGACAGAGATTAGAGTGTTAGAGCACAAGCAGAGCGTCGACGTTGCTGGGACGAACCGTTCGCCACCAGATGATAGCTGCTGGCAGGTTGCTGCTCGTGCTGTTGCTGCTGCTGCTGCTGCTGTTGCTCCTTGTCTGGCCGCTCCACCGACGATGAGGACGAGGATTTGGGGCCCGAAATCTCGGTGATGAGGAACTGGAAGTGATCCGACCGTTCGACCACCGCCGGGGCTGATGGTGCCGTTTTCGCTGACATCACTGGCGTCGTCAGTGAGGGGCCACCGCTATCACAATGATGATTCGGTGTGTGTTTAGTGGTCTTGGTGCCTACGCCATCGCTAAGCGGTATACTATTGCTTCCGTTCTGACTACTGCTAATGCTAAGCCGACCAGCCGGCTGTTGCTGCTGCTGCTGCTGCTGCTGTTGTTGCTGGAGGGTAGTGGAGCTCTTCGACGTAGCTAGATCTAGCCGATAGTGAGTGTGCGCGTGTCATGCGTGCGTACGTGATCGTGTTGTATGCGTGTGTCGTGTTTGTTTACATGAAGACGGAGCAAAAGAACAAACAGCGATAGCGGGTGGGGGGGGGGGGGGATGGAAGAACAAGAAGAAGAAGGATAGAGACTACGGGTTAATGCGAGCGCGCAGGAGTTCGCGGGCGACCGCCCCGGCTACCCGGACCGGACTCCCGCGGTTTTATTGTGGTTTTGTTTTGTTTTGTTGTGTTTTGTTTTCGTTTTTTTTGTTTTCGTTTGCTTATGCTTATGCTTATGCTTGCTTGGGGTGAAACCTACTATGGAGTCTATGCGAAAAACAAGATTCACCGTACGTTTTCGAGGCCAGGATGCGTTTGCACAGACCGAGCGTGGCCAGCTCCGGTACGGCCGGATCGGCCGACACGGATACCGGTGCCGGCTGCATCGCCGGTACGGTGGCCTTGGGCGGTGGCTTTAGCTTGGGTGGTGCCGCCGGCGCCGCCGGCGCCGTCGGTTGCACCGGCTTGACCGACTCGATCGGGTCACCCTTCCGGCGGATGATCTTGATCTCGACATCGACACCGTGCAGCTTGGAGGCCACCGCCTTGACGATGCCGATCACGATGTGCTCGAGGCCGGGCCGCTCGGAGTAGTAGTGCAGCACCAGCTGGCCGTCGGTTTCGGTGCACCGGAACGATGGTGCCCGCATGCCCGGGTACAGTGTGCCGAGGTGGTCGTGCAGGGCGTCCAGGTTTTGCAGGAAGTCGCGCGGTGTCGCCCCGAGCACCTGCAGGATCTTGTCGTAGCCCGAGTCCTGGCAGAACTCGAAGAACGTTTTGCCGAACAGCTCCAGGATGTCACCGGCCGGTATGTCTGCGTGCGGCGTTGGTGTGTACCGGGCGGTGGAAAAGGGGTTTAGCTAAAAACTGGACCCTTAGTGGCAGTAGAAAAACTGAAACTCAAACTCACTCAATATGCTGACGGCGGCCTCGATCAGGTTATAGGTGATGTCATCCTCGTAGATCTGGCGCACCAGGAACTGGCCCTCCATGTTCACCTCGGCCTTCTTCCTGTCGGTGACGGTGACGGGGAGAGAGAGAGAGAGAGAGAGAACAAAGAGAGACAGGGAAATCGATTAAATTTTCAATTAAAACCCACAACGCAACATTTCGCGTTCATAATGCTGGGAGTAGTGAATATTTGGCCGCATGAAATAGGACACGTCTCGGACCACAAATAAGCTGGCAACACATGGAAAACGGTGTCATTTTGTAGGTATTTCTAACTAGCTATGCATAAAAAACAACGATTAAATTATTGGGTCACGTTGTGTTTGAATTTACGCACTTTTGGTTTTAATGCGACACATCATTTGCTGCACAGTCGATGGAAGAAGTCTCATTGGCCATTTTTCCCATCCATTTATTACATTACAGCAAGGATTTTTAATCATTCTAGAGTATTTCTTGAGTTTTTTTGTTCCATAATATTGCCCAATATAATGGTATTGGATGATACTGTGGGCAATTTGCCTGTTTAAAGGATTGTTGGTATGAGATCAATGCTCAAATACGCATTTATGATCTCTGTGCTGTAATGGCAGCTTGCCAAGTTGCGCCAGAACTTAAAAGGACCTTTATGAGACTTAATAAAAGGTAGAATGATCTTTTCCAGGCATTCTTCTTTGCACAAATGGCCGTTCATGGACTCTCCCGTGATGAAATCTTTCGTTTTCAAACCACAACTGCAGATTGTTCGCCAAAGGAGCAGTTTGCGGACAGATTTATCTGCGTAAATGAACTAAAACCTTCCTATCGTATTCCCTCTATGATTGCTAAAGTCAAATTGGCCTCGCGGTTTTTGCCAAAATACAGATTTACGTTAGGTTTTTCACTCCAGTCCAATTGAGTTTTCATAGTGAGTGTGCAGCCTTTTTTTCAACCCTTCGTTTTCCATCCGCGATAACTTTTGAAGGTGCTGTTCAATTTTGACGAATTTTTTATCACTAAAAGAAAAGACTTAAACCTTTAAAAAGACACCAACAGAGTAGCAAAGGAACCACTAGGAGCGCTACAGTGAGTAAAAGAAAATGGGGCCAAATGTTAAGTGTTCCCAGCTTTAATCGCAGCATTCAAAGAAACTCTCACTTCTTTTCCCATTCTCTGCTGCCCTCATTTTATTAATGTTATGATCAATAATTACTTCGTCCTGATCAATAATCACTTACGAACTGGGAAAAGGGGGCAAGCCACGTCACACGCTTGGAGTTCGATTTTCGTTGCCCAATTCGTTGCCAAATTCGGCGCCACTCTCTGTGTGTCAGTTCGTGACATAGCATATTCATAAATCCATGGAAAGTGTGGGCTAGTGGCCGGTAGTGACACCGTTTGATTAGAAGCGCTTGGGAAAAATAACAAAATCTACATCTCTATCAAATTGCAAATAAATGGGAGTTTGTGATTGAACCTTTCGATGGTTAAATAACCGATTAAATAACCCGAAAAAATTATGCAACTCTTCGTTCGAGATGTAGCTATTGGTGTGTGTGTACCATTGTTTTCTTCTTCTTTCACCGAAGCTTCAGTTCAAGTACAGTTCTTGTAGCACTCCCCGTACTGTCTCGTGGGAGCCACGCATTATGTAAATCATTCCCTTGACAGGCATAATAGAAGGCGTTTTTTTTTTTAAAGAATAAAGATCCTTGCACACACCACAACGAAGGGGGGCTACGGCTACGATGACGCAGCGATTGGGCGATGATCGTTTGCCTCGTGCCGTTTGCCCCGTTTTGTGGCTATCCGGACTCATCGAAGCGACCGTTGGCGCGTGATGTGGCTCGTGGCCAATCGATCCTAGTGGGGCCAGGATGCGCCCTGTATGAGCAGGCCAGCAGTTTTGGGGCGGTGTCAATTATCTACTCCGGAAGCTAGGCCCGGTGTGAACGCACCACATGCTTCCCTCCCACTCCCATCATTCCCTTCTAACCTACTTACTTGATTTGTTCCCATATCGTGAGGCCAAAGTTCTTCAGCACCAGCAGCTCGAGCGCGTAGTTCACGAATCCGTACTAGTGCGTCCGTGTCCGCGTGTGCCATACCCAGCCAGCCAGCCAGTGTGCGGATCGCATTTGAGAGAGAGAGAGAGAGAGAGAGAGAGAGTTGCGGTTGGCGTTGTTGGTTGCAGGGCCGGAGGGAAGGGGAGAATAAGAGATGGCAAATCGTCAAATTGTCTGTCACAACACTCGCTACGGGACTTGTTTGTGAAAAAGCAAGGATAAGAAGGGATGCGAGCGAGAGAGAGAGAGAGAGAGAGAGAGAAAAAGAAAGAGAGAGAGAGAGAGAGAGAGAGAGAGAGAGAGAAGGGATGAAACCAAAGGGGGCCGGGGGAGCACATGGGTGGGCAAAGGTGGCGCTGTGTGTTTTGCTGGTGTCGGCGCGATGCGCTTACCATTTTTGTTGTTGTTGTTGTTTTGGCGAGGCCAGGAAAAGAGCCTGGAATTCCTGGACCTGTTGGGTTTGGACCGTAGCTGCTGCTGCCCCGGGGGAGCCAGGGGGGGGGGGGTGGGTGGACCGTCTAGGGCACCGCGCTCACACCGAAGTCGACCGCGCGTCCCCACTGAGCAGCAGGGCTCAGGGTCGCGAAAGGCTCGGCGGTGTCACTAGCAGCGCGTCGTTGGGCTCCGGCCTTCGCGTCCTGGCCACGCGGCATCCGAGCCTAGATTGGCAGAAGAACGCGGAACGCGGAGGGAGAGAGAGAGAGAGAGAGAAAAAGGGGGAGATAAGCCATTGTGTGGGCGCCCCAAACGACCCCAGCCTTAAGGGTTGGTAAAAATCAAAAAACCAAAATGTTTCTTTGGTGGCTTTCTCTCTCCTCTCTCTCTCTCTCTCTCTCTCTCTCTCTCTCTCTCTCTCTCTATCTCTCTTGGCTAATGCACCGTTCACGTAACTTATCAGCCGACACATACACACAAACACCCGGGCACATGGTCAGCTGAGCGGGCGAGTAACGAGATAATAGGGATTCCGTTTTATTGATTCACCCCCCCCCCCCCCCCCCCCCCTTTGGCCAGTCTGCTGTATCGCACGCACGCTAATCACTCGCTTTGTGGAATGCTGGTGATGGGGAGGGGGCGGAGGGAGTGTTAAGAGACAGAGGGGGTGATAAGTTAAGGGCGGTTTGTCAGCTTCTGGAACCATTCCGGTCCTTGGCTCCTGTTAGGGGTGTAATCAGCGGAACACGGGGGTGCGTATACAGGGAAGGACACCTCCGCTATCCCCTCCCCCCTCCGCACAGGTGATCTGTTGATGGTCGGATGATGGCGTTGGCTAATGGTTGATCGCACGCCGTTCGTTCGCTCGGTCTTCGGCACCTCGTGTTGATCGTGTTCCCGTGCGGGGTCCAACGCGTTCCGCATTCCCTTGCGTCCCTCACGTCACACAGTTCTTGGCCGTTTCTCGTGTTTTTTTTTTAGCAGAAGAACGAAAGATTGGGCGCAACCATTACCGGGTTTTATACCAATCTGTTCACCCGCGCCACCCTCCAGACTCTGCGCTGAAAGTGCTGCTGCTGCTGCTGCTGTGTTCTGCGTGGTGCCAGCTGCAGCTCGGATGGGCTTACCACGCGTTACCGCTCGCTAGAAAGCAGCGACTTCACATGAATGGGTACAGAGAAGGAAAAGAGTAAGGAGGCTAGAGGAAGATGATGGGCCCTGGGACGGACGGAGGAACAGGAAGTTCGGAAAGTTCCACAGACCCCCCCCCCCCCCCTCCCCCGGACCCGCCTGGATCGCACCGAGATTCCACTACCACGGTCACACAGGTGGGGATTCGGGAGCTCGGCACGCTCGGCACCGCTTCGTCGTCGTCGTCCTTCGCAGCACACATACACACTCGCACACACTCATACACACCCTTACAGAGGGGCACACAGCCACACACAGTATGCACGCACCGTTGTTGTACCGTTGTGGAATGGCGTTGCCTCTCGAGTTGTTCGTGTTTTTTTGTTTTGTTTTGTTTTCTTCGGTGGCGCGCACGTTGCACACTACTAGCACCACTGCTGAGAGGGACCGTTTCGGGGACCGTTGTTCGAGCGGCTTTTTTTGTGTGGCGATGGATGCGATCCGATGCGTTTGGGGGCCCGTTAGCGACTGGGCCCGACTGGGCCCGACTGGGCCGTCGAGCCTCGGCCGACGCTTCATCCGTTTTTCTGCGCCCTTTCCAGGAGAGATTTTTCACACACGCCCTAGCATACCCCCCCCCCCCCCCCCTTCTCGTCCTGGACGTCTTTTTCTTTCTTTCTATCGTAGCCTCTCTCTCTCTCTCTCTCGCTCTCGCTGGCTCTCTCCGGTTCGGTTCTATGCGCTCGCGCGGGAAAAATCTTCGGGGAAAACCATTTCCTATCCATCCAGCTCAGGGTAGACACAGATAGAGAAACGGAGAGAGAGAGAGAGCGCGGGCGCGCGAGCGAAGAGAAAGTCGATGTACCGGGCCCGTCGACGTCGTTTCGTCGATTTTCCGGACTAAAAGCCAACCGACTGAAAAAAAGGATATTTCTGGTACATGCACCGACCACCACGCGTCCACGGTGGCGCTCATTCGGAAAATCGGGCACCCCGGGGGTGGGAAATGGTTTTGGAAACATTTCACACCCCAGTGTCACGGGTGTGCTGTTTTCAGCCGAGGTATGGCAAACGATAAAAGCTTGCTCCCTCTCTCTTTCTCTGGTGGGAAAATCACGTGGAAAATTTCGTGGAAAATTTCGAGCGGGCACACTTTTCTCATTTTCCGATCGGAAAATCGCCAGCAGAGGACGCCGCTGCACAGTTTTCTGTTTGAAGCTTTTCTGTTTCAAAAGACAACCCAGCGCTCTTCCCTCCCCTAAAAAAAAAACACCCCCATCCCGAGGTCCTTCCACCGAGCGGGTTCCGTTCGTCGTTTTGTTTGTTTATTATTGTCTGTTGTGTTTCCCCTTCGAATAACCGTAATTGACCGGTCCCGGGTGCTTTGGGAAAGGGCGTCAGTAACAGTAACCGTGTGTTTAGGGTTTTTCCGGGGGGTAGAGGGTGGTTCCCGAGGTGGTTAATGTGTTTTCTAGGCCAGCGTAGATCAAAGCAGCCGCGTGATAGGGGAGGGGTTGTGGAGGGGGGGGGGGGGGATGATATCTATCTTGACTGGCGCTTCACTGCTCACTGGAGCAGGGCCGGATGGTGAGAGAGAAAGGGAGCGGCAGGAACAGGATTGATTGTGGGAGCATTTTTCACGGAAAATCCAATTCCAACAGTCACCCCCCCCTTCCACCACTTCTTCCTTTTGGGCGGAAGGATTCATCATCAGGCGCGTGCGCGTGCGCGCGCGCGCCCGCTCACTTGAGCACCCCAATCGGTTGCGACACTGCTAAAAATAGGGGGATCGGAATAGCGTGTCGCTGTCGGCGACGTTAATATCGTCCCCGATCGGTTCCGCCGGGTCGGGCGCGCGCGCGCGCAGGCAAAGTGACTTGATCTCATCCGCGATCCGCGCAAGTTATGGCTTCCGCGAGGACCGGCGTGGCGTGTTCCAGGCGGCGCAGCGGCAGCACAAGATGGATGATTTATGAGGCGTTAGACGCACACCGGCGGTCTACCAGCCCGCTAGCCAGCTCTAGCGAAATCGTTAAATTGGAAACGAACGTAGGCAGCAAGCAAGCAAAGCACGGAGAAGGGTGTTAAACACGCCGTTGTGCCGGGCGAGTGGGGGGTGGGTGCAAGATTTGGGAAGGTCGTTTTTTATTTCTCTCACTTTTCTCCGGGCGCTTCACGCTGATATCATGCGTGCGCGCGCGCTGCCTTTGCCTAGGTGCCTATTCACACACAAGGGTCACGAAGATGATGATGATGATGATGATGTTTATGGTGGGAGGGATGGGCATTGGTTTTTTTTTTTGGGCGTGATCATCTTGTCACCCGCAAACTGCGTGCGCCGCATCTTACGCAGCAGTAGCAGCAGCAGCGTCATCGGCACTCGGTAGAAATTGTGGCCAAGCGTAATCAATTTGTGTTTCATCTCCCGTGCGTCTCTCAACCCCCCTCTCCCCCTCCCCCCCTCCCCTCGTTGCAGATTGCAGAACGCTCGGCAACCACCGATCCTTTGACAGCCCCTTTGTTGCAGACGAATTGTCGAGGGCCCTTTTATTAGGGGGGACTTTGGTATTTTATTTGGTTGTTTTCGCTTTTTTTTATATTCCAAGAATAACTTAGAATATTTTAGAAGATTTTCAAGAATATCATGTTAAAATTTGGAATTAATCGGAGCAAAATTGACCAAGATACAGATTTTTTTTTGAAATCCGCGTTTCATACAAGGCTCCATGCAGCTCGCTACTTTGAAGAGCGTTTCCCCCTGAACCGAAACGTTTTCAAAGCCGGTGCCCTACCGTAAAAACTACTGGGTCGATTGATTTGAAATATTTAACACATAATCTGTACACTCTTTGCCAGTTAGTCCCGTTGAGATTTCAGGAAAATTGTTGATACTTTTTTTTTAAACAAATCTTTAAAAACCATGTTTCTAGGCAAAATGACAAAAAGCATCGCTTTTCCATCTTCAAAACTCTGCCAAAAATCGAAAAATATTAAAATTCAACATAAACTCTCCGGCGCTACCTAGATAAACTTATAGTCTTTCTAACGAGTATCGTTTTGTACATTTCAGATGACCCGTCATGGCGCTACGATGCGCACCGGGAAGAAGCACCTTTGCGACGACACGTCTACCAAAATTTGCTGCCACGGTTTCATTTCTCAATGAATATTGCTCAAAACTATACCAAATATTCTTCAAACGTTGTAGTTTAATGTGCCATTCAGTTGGAAAAATAAAGTAGAATGATTACACCACAAAAAATCGTCACAAAACGGGCCTCCCCAGGGATGGGGAAGCACCGGAAGTGCAATGGGCACATTTTCGGTTCGATCGGTTTGTGTCCGCGGGGCAGGCTCCTGAGGTCCTTGTCTTTCGTTGCGTTTATAATGAGCATTATGTATTACATACCTCCCTTCCCACTCGCTTCCACTTCTTCTTCTTCTTCTTCTTCTTCTTCTCGAGTCTCAAATTTCATTTCATGTCGCGCTGCTGCTCGCAGCTGCTTGCACGGTATTAACTACGGGAATTTACAAATTGGCTCCTAGTTCGGCGATCCCCTATGCTACGATGCTCTCTCTCTCTCTCTCCCTCTCTCTCTCTCGTGCGTGCATGCGCGCGCTCTTCTCTGCTCTTGGCCCCCCTATGTAATGGCCGCTCTGTGGCCGAGTCTCTTCCCTTGTCCCTCGCTAAAAGAGCGTGCTTGGAACAATAAATGCAAACAACCGACCACCGTGCGTTTGATGCGTATCTGTATCGTTCAATTTAATCGACACACAAGCACGCACGCACGCACGCACTCCGTTTCTGGTCTCGCTCTCCTTTTTGGTGCGCGCGCACCACCAGCTTTTCTGTTGCCATGGTAACGCAGCGAGCGGTGGCGCGGCATTTGCAGCATCCGCCAGCACTCACCCTGGTGTGTGGGAGCAGAGGTGCAAGGGGGGGGGGGGGGGCGAGGGGAGGTACGGTACTACAACAGCACCACGCGCCCGAACCGAACGAAAAAGTGCGTTCGCCCGCAGTACGGACGGCGTCGCACAGTTTTTCTTTTGTTTGTTTTTTTTTTTCCCCGGTGGAGACGCGACCGCCCGAGATTATATGCTCTGCAGCATGAGAGCAACATTATGAGAGCAGCATGCCAGCCGAACTGGCAGACAATAAGAGGGCGCGCGCGTACTGAGTGGCGGGCCCCGGAAGAACCTGTTACCCACAGGCTTCGGTCTCTCTCTCTCGCTCTCTCTCTCTCTCTCTGTTTCTCTGCGCCGAAGGTGAAGGTCCCTCCACGTTCCACGTTCCACGCTCCACGGTTTTTACCACCCGGCGTGTTAGCCGGTGTGGCGAGCGCGTCGCAGCTCGTAAATTAAATCGCCCTTACCCCCTCCCCCCGGGGGCGTGTCGTGATACTCTTCCGTTCCGGGCTCTACCATCAGCATCTGCTGCTGCTGCTGCTGCTGCGATAGGTAGCGAACAAAAAAAAACCGGCAGCAACGCGTGAGTGGCTGCCGAGAAGCGTGAGTGGCTGGCTTTTGGGGGGTGCCCTTTTTTGTTTCCTCCGCTTCCACTTCGGCCGCTGGCTCCATGGAGGGCTGGTTTGTCGTGCGCACATGCCCAGTGGACACAGGTGAACTGCCGTCCGTCCCCTATCGGTCCGTCTGTCCCGTGCCCTTGTATCGGTAGCAGCTGGTGCTGCAGCGCAACAGCGCGCTCTGGACGCAGCATCAGCAGCAGCAGCAAGCAGCAAGCAGCAAGCAACAAGCAGCAGCAGCAGCAGCACCGCAGAGACCCGGTAGCCGAGCCGTCGCGAGATGCCGCTGCCAGCCGCTGGTACCAGTATCAGTTGCAGCTCAACCGCCGACATGTTAGGATCGCTGCCGAACAGTGCGGTGCCCTGCGAGTTCAGCGTTGGTTCAGTGTGACAACTACTCTATTCCTTGATACTTCTGCACCCCTTCCTTTTCCCCCCCCCCATCTTTCGGAGCTCCTTTCCCCCATTTCCGGTTGTGCGCGGCCTGGTGTGAAGTTGTGTTGTGGGTTGACTGGGTTTGCTGGTGTTCGCTGCTGCTGTTGCTGCTGCTGCTAGAACCCGATTGCGCCTTCACCAGGGAATGGGGAAGGGTGGGTGGGTAAGTTTTCTCGGTGATGCTCCCGATTTTCCCTCTCAGGCAGTTCCCCTTAACTCCAAAGGATCCAACGGACTCCATCGGTTCGGTTCAGGGCAGGACAGGCACACTCCAAGCCCCTGCTGCCCTCCCCTGCTGAGTTAGTAACGGATGAACTAGCACCGAATTAGCAGCAAAATGCGCTGCTCCTGCGCCGCCCCACACAGCAATGGACACTCGAAAAAACCCTTCAACAACAAGGTGCTGCCCCCGTGGAACGGTAGAGACAGGGGGAGTGGGCGGGTACTACTACTACTACTCGAAGCAGCGCCAAAAAACGGGCGCAGCGACCCACAAGCCGCGCGCCTTGCCACAAAAGAGGAAACCGGGGGGGGGGGGGGCCAAAAGGGAACGCTCCCAAAAAATTCCCCCTTTTCGCTTCTCAATCAATCAAATCTCATCGCGGCAAATTCGCGCGGAACCCGCGTCGCGGGGCCACATTCGAATCCACAATTAGAATTCGAATTTCCCTCCCTTGATTGCCAAAATATGGGGCCAAGAAAAAAAAACACAAAAAACCGTCGCGCGGTGCTCCTTCCGATCGCCGTGCCTGGTTTGTTACTCCGGATTGCTAACGGTGGGGTGGGGGGGGAGGGTGCACCTGTAGCCCGGGCATTCGCGCGAACGAGCGCTAGCGTTGTGAGTGACGCGGTGCTCGGTGCTATCTGCGCTGCGAGTGATCAAAAGCAGGACCACAAGGACCCCCGAACGTCCCGTTCCTGTTTTGTACCCTTCGTTGCCAGCTGTCGTCGTCGTCGTTGGTGACAGGAATGGACTCGCAGGACTTTAACGCAGCCAAAAAGCACAGCAAACACACAAAAGAAAAAAAAGAAACAAAAAACCGGGGGCCACCCGCAACGCACGCAATGCGTCAGCCGATGTCCGATTGTGCCTCTCTCTCTCTCTGTGAGTGTGTGTGTGTGTGTTTGTAAGTGCCGGATGCTGGATGCTGGACCAAACCGTGTTGCTCACGCTCACAGAGCTCACCAATCTCAGGGTAGCTCCCAAACCACGCGCTGTATATCATTATGTGACGCAGTGACGAGTGCTCTGTGACCGCTGGTGAGAGGCGCTTTCACTTTCGGTTTGGCTTCTTGGAAGCGTCAGCATACTTGTTGCTGGTAGGCAAGCTGCCAGCTAGCCAGCCTGCCAGCCAGCCAGGGACCGAAACAACAGCAACAGCAAAAAAAAAAACCCCTGTTGCTCACCGAAATGAAAACAAATCGTGACCGTGGCCTGTGCCCCAGAAAACCGCCGTCATGTTTGTTGGTTCCCGGTTCTTTTGGAAGCCATCAGTCGCCAGAGAGACATACAGAGAGAGAGAGAGAGAGAGAGAGAGAGAGGACGAAAGAAATGGCGGCGGTGAGCGTGATGCTTATGCTGTTCGATGGTTAATTGTGTTGTTGTTCGCTGTTGCTGTTGCTTACAGCCAACATCAACAATGGATAGCTCCCCATCAATCGACAACCCCTCCCCCGCGGGGGCCATGGTTAAGTGAGGTTGGCCATCCTCAATCCTCCCACAATCAACACATCAACGGAGCGCGATCCCTGGTGTTAGAAACAAACCTTTGGCCAGCTAGTGATCAACAAGTGATTCCAAATACGCCCAGTCGTCGGCGGGGGGTGGGTCAGTTCCATCGTTTCGCTCAGTCGATTGCTTCCTGATTGCGGCATCGCCCAAATTTCGGACCCCATTCGGACAAAAAAAAAACAACACAGACACATCAATGATTAATACATCGCACAAACATCGATGCCGATGACGACAAGATGGACACCCCCAAGTTGGGGAGGGGAGGGTCCACTTTCCAGCCTGCCGGGCCGTTTTGGAGGGTGGTATGTGTTGCTTAATGTGTTGCGGTTGTAAAAATAGCCGTCCCGATGAAAAGTGAAAGGGGTAAACACCAACTAGCAGCAACCTGCAGCAGCGAGCACCCATTAGCACAGCTCGTGTGTGAGGAAACCAAGATTGATCTTGTTTGGCACAAGGGCCACCCCTCATTTGCCGTGCCTCAACAGAAAACCTGGGAGAGATGGGGTGGTGGCTTTTGAGAACTTCCTTCGCCTCGGCTCGACGACTCCTCGAAAAGTCCTCGTCAGCCTAGGGGCTGGTACCTGGAATTAATAACTGGAGCACGCTCGCGCAAGCTAGCGAGAAAGAGGAACAGAGATAAAAAGAGAGAGAAAGAGAAAAGAAGGAAAAAAGATAAAAAAGATAAAAAAACAATCTTATCACCACCACTTCATCAGCGACGTCGTCCTCGTCATCATCATTATCATCTCTTTGGTCTCCCCCGCAATGGCCACTCGAGCTCGATGTTTGAAGCGATGCTGCTCGAGTGGGTGTTTGGAGCGACTCGTGGCGATTAGCTCAATTAAGGGCGCACATCTTGTTAACCCCCGACCCCCTTCTATTCGCTATCTCATCGCAAAGTCAATGCACTCTTGACGCCGCTTCATCGAAAGCATAGCATCTTTCACGATTCAGCGGAGCACAGGAGCAGTATCGGGTCTCATTGGTCTCTGTCTTTTCTTTTTAACATTTTTCCCTGAATGCTGATCCTTTCAAGAACAGTGTGTAAAAATGTTGGATCAATCGATGGTAAACTGACAAAGATACAGTTTTTTGAAAACCGGCGTTTCATACAAGGCTCACTATTTTGAAAAGCGTTTCTCAGAGAACCAACGTTTTCAAACGTCGGTGTCGTAAACCATCACGCAGCTACGATGGGCACCGTAAAAAGTATCTTTTCGAAGACACGACTGTTTAAATGTGATGCCATGGATGAAGTGTTGATTAAATCATCTCCAAAATAGAACCAAATATTCTTCAAAAGTTGTAGGTTAATATGCCTTTCACTTAAAAGAATAAAGTTGAATGGTTACGTTACGAAAAATCGTCAAAAATGATCCTTGTTTTGGCCACAAATTACCGAAGCCCTCCCTTTACATAATGCAACGTATCACACCCTTTCCTTTCCGAAGAGGAATAAAAATCCGGAAGCAGGAACAAAGGGAAGGGGACCGAGGACCGTTTTGCTGCAATTTATCCTCCACAAAACACACACACTAACAGAGACACACGTGTACGTGTGCCCTCAAGCAATCCTTCAATTACGTGCAGGGTCGGGGTTGTTATCTTTTTTTTGCCCCGCCAACGAAATTGGATTTTATGCTCCCGTTCGCCCTTGCCCTATCGCTCGCCATCTTCCTCTGCTCGCCCAGCATCTCTTTTCCTCCCTCTCCCTATCCTGTCGTCCGTGTCCCCGTCGCGGCGCGAATTCCGGCTGCATCAGCTGCAAACCGGGAAGCAAACTCACTTTAGCCTAGCCACCGCGGCCGTCCCTTGGTGTTAATCCCCCGTGCCCTTAAGGGTGGTTAGGGATTTTCTTCACGTTTCTTTTTTTCTTCTTCTTCTTCTCCATCAATAAGCACACATACACTCGTGGCAGCACAGCATGCGGTGAGTGGTGTGCGAGAGCGCACCGAAAGAGAAGCACGGACCACGAGGAGCGCTCTGATGTCGTGCGAACGTTCATGTGGCATGCATCCAGCGACAGCGCAAACCGGCAGCTCTGTCCCGTGTTCGTTCTGCTTCCCGCCAGCGGCACCGCACACACCAGCTCCCCCCCCTCGTTTGGTTGGCGATTAATTTATAAATAATTTTCCCAGTTTCGATTCTTGCGCCTGGGACAGCGAAGATGGTGCCCATAATCGAGCAGTGGGTATGCTGGGGACGGGAGCAAGTGCAGCATAGCCGCGGAATTGGACCAGCCGTGGTTTAGCGGCACTAACGGCGCCCTATCTGTCATCAGATCAAGCATCTACGGGTACGGGTGTTCACCGTTTGGCACACATATGCTGGTGGATGTGGATGCTCGTAGGCAACGTCTCTGGGGCGTTCGCTCGGTTGACGCCGTCACCGACGAAAAGGGAGCGAGCACGCCAAACAGATCGACGTCATGGTGTCACAGCTCTACAAATCGTAATTCTACACCCGTTGCTCCTCGTCCTCATTATTGTTTCATACTAAAAACCAAATGACTCTCCAGGGGAGCGCACTGTACCCCCGTGACGTAGGGTTCTAACGATCTTTCTTCCATTCTCTCTCTCTCTCTCGTTTGGTCAAACAAACCTGCACAGGTCACAGAAGAAATAGAAAGGACTAGTGCTGTACTAACAACAAAACATCAACAACAACAACAGCAACAGTGACTACAATCAACGCAGCGCAGTGACCGGGAGCTGACCGGAAAAAGCAGCAATCAACCAAATAGAACTGCATTTGCAACTCTGCGCACAGCAGCGGCCATCAGCAGTGGCATCAACCGGGCCTTCGTTGCGATCCCGCGAACCAGCAGCAGCAGCACCAGAACTCTTGATTCCTTTCCCTTTCCCCACCCCAGTTCCCTAGTCTTCTAGAGGCTCTTCGAAAAACGCGGAAGCAGAAAGTGGGCAAAGAAAGCGAGGCAAAGAAAGAAAACAAAAACAAAACAAAAAGAGCCCGCCTTCTGCGCCTCACCCGTTCAGTAACAGCACCCTTGACGTTTGTTGACGTTTGTTCCAGTGTTCTCGCACGGCCTTCCCATCATCATCATCATCATCAACGGTGGCGTCATCAGTAGCAGCAGCAGCAGCAGCAGCAGCAGCAGCAGCAGCAACGGCAGGAGTGACAACTGCAACAGCAACGGAAACAACAACAAAAACAACAACAACTACAGCAACGGAAACAACAATTACTAGCAACATCAACCACAAACACTGGCACGGGCGAACGGCTAGCGGGATCGCCGTAGTTCGTGTAGCAGCAGCAGCAGTAGTAGTAGTAGTAGTAGCAGTAGTAGTATTGCCCGTCACAGTCGTGTGCTAGTAGCTAGCGGCATCCCCATTTTAGATAGGCAATTGTTAGTGTTTTAGACGAATTCGGACGGACACAGCAGGAAGCGCAAGGGGGGGAGAGAGCGCGCAAGTAGCAGAGGCAGAGCCAGCAAACACCGCCACCGCCACCACCACCAAAAGCTGCTAGAAGCCATTTGTCCGTGGTGTCCCAACTCCTTACCAGAATCCAGCTCTAACCGTCCAGCCCCCCCCGCCGGCTGTTGCTTTTGCGGTGCGTGTGTGTTGTGTGCGTCTCGTGTTTCTTTGTGTTTGTGTGAATTCACGCTCGATCGTTAGTGCGTGTGTGGACGCCGGAGTGGGTGTTTTCGTAGCCAGAATCAATCGGTACCTGTCAGCAACGCAAAAGCAAAAAAGAAAAAGAAAAAAAACCGAGCCTCCTACTGTTGCTGGTGCTGTTGTAACCGTGCCACTGCCGGAACCTCCACTGTTATTATCCTTGTGCCGGCTGTGTGGTTGTGTTTGTGAGAGTGCGAAGGAAAGCGTGGCTGCTGGTTGAAGAGCGTGGTGAAAGTGAGCAGATCGTGCGCGCCTGCGCCTCATCAGTGCTGGATCAGTGCAAGCACGCTAGTGGAAATCGGAAAACGGGTGATTGCCCGCCCCGCGGGGGGATGAGTCGCGGGGGAATGGTGCAGTAGTGGAACCGGAACCGGTGATCACGGCAACGATTCGCGTCAACCACAACAACCACAACACAAACGGCAAACGTCGGTCGGTTTTATTTTTGGTTGTTTGTTTTTTTTTTGGTGGCACCAGTGGTTGTCCCTTTTATTTCCGCGTTCCCTTGTGGCCAGTCAGCAGCCAGCAGGAAACCGGCACGATGACGATGTGGCAGAGTGGCGGTATGGGCCACGGGTCCCAAAACAACCCGTGGATGAAGCTGATGGGGATCGTGCACAAGGAGCGCCGGCATGACAACACGCAGAGCCAGAGCGGGTCCAACGATCGGGCGCTGAACATGTAAGTAAACGCGTAAACGGTTGTTTCTCCCCCTATTTTCTTTTTCTATTTCCTGTTTATTCTCACCCCCGCACGCCTCTCGTCTATGTCTAATACTTTAAACAACTTCACTGTGGAGCAGATCGCAACACTGATTTGATTTTGAGCCCCTGAGCTGAGCGTTACGAGGGGCGAGGATGTTCCGTGGAACGTTGAACGTTTGAAAATGAATCTCGAAAAGATAACCAGGTTTAAAATTAACTACAGAGAGAGAGAGAGAGAGAGAGAGAGAGAAAAGGAGAGAAACTCGAATCATATTCAACGCAGCTTTAGCAACTGAAGCTTGAAGCTCACCGCGCGTTTAGCTTCCGGACAGCTACGATTCGGATTCGGATAACAGATGGCGCCGAACGTGTCCTCCCACTCTCTCTCTCTCTCTCTCTCTCTCTCCCTGCCACTTCACTTCCCGAAGGACCCCGCTGTCCAAGAGTGTGTTCTCGGTTCGATTTCGTTCACTTCACTTCGCCCTTTTTTTGTTACGAGAGGCACCGCCTGGCCTGGCCTGGCCTGGCCTGGCTTCCATTGGTAGGCAATCGCCTGCTCGTCGGTCGTCGGTCTCTGCTCCCTGCTGATCACCCTTGGTGACCGGCGGTAGCGCTGCAGCGGCTTCGGAAGGGTAGAAAGAGGTCTCTCTCTCTCTCTCTCTCTTTCTCTATCGTTCGCTCTCGTGTTTGCTTTCACTTTGTCTCTCTCTCTCTTCTACTCTACCTCTCACGATTGTTAGTTGCGCATTGCGCCATCTAGCATGCGTTTTCCGTGCGAATATCCTGCCGGGACGACACGATCCTAGTATTTTCTCTCGCTCTCTCCCCCTTTCACTTGCCACCGTGCATACTGGCTGTCTCTTTTCATTCACTCTTGTGTCTGTCTGGGGCTCCCTGTTCGAAGCATCAGCAGCATCGCAGGGGATGGGATGCAGCAGCAGCAGCAGCAGCAGCAGCAGAGTGACAGCCACAGGGCATACACCTGTTGTTGTTTGTTTTCTTATTCTTCTGCTTCTTCTTCTACTACTACTACTACTACTTCGTCTTCTTCTTCGTCTTGTTATTGATACTGGTTGCTGGCTGGCTGTAGTTGACGTGCGCTCACCATCATCGGCATCGGCTGGTGCCGTCCAATTCCTCATTCGTTCTTCGCTGCAGCGAAGCCTCAAAGGGAGAGCGGGTGCCCTCGCTTCGGAGCGTCCAGCGTCCACTCGTTCATTATGGATGGCGTCAGTGTCACGAGCGGGACCTGGCGCCTCCTTCGAAGCACACGATGCTGCACGATGGAGACGCCTGGTGGATCCACCGCCGCCAGCAATAATGATGACTAATGGCAGGAGAAGAGCAACAGCAGGGCGGTCGGTCATTCGTTTCTGCTCAACCTGTTGAGCGTACTGAGAGCGAGAGAGTGAAAGAGAGAGAGAGAGAGATGGGATGCGATAGGAAACCCGTGGACGTTTTGTGCGAACACGGAGGTAATTAGTTTGCATTTCCACTGACTGACATCCCATCCGGTTGGCGTTGTTGTTGCTGTTGCTGTTGCCATCGCCACCACGCCTCTCTCTCTCTCACCAGGCGCTATGTTATCGCTGCCATCGGGCGCGAACTGCAGTAATGGGACGTGATCGTAGTCCCTCGGATCGCGACGCGATACAGCAACGCCCGATGCTACTGTGTATGCTGTTTGCGCGCTCTCTCTCTCTCTCTAATCCCTTCCGCTGGTTTCTCGCGAGGCCACAGTCCCTTTTTTTTTTGGTGCCCCAAACCGACGACGCAACACGCCGGCTTCGTGCGTGTGGTCGCCAGGCGGTCGCCTTGGTGTTGCTGATGCCGCCGCCGCAAAAAACTAAAATAAACTTTCAATGAGAGAGAGAGATGACCGCCATACATTCTCTGCCCACCCCCTTAACCACCCGTAAACACTGATACTTTCACCTCAGGTTTGTTGCTGCTTGTTGCTTGGTATTTATTTTGCCCGTTCCGCGGTGCGGCGGATGGATTGCGGCTTTCGCAATCGCACTCATATGTAACCCGTTGCTCGAAGCGAAAAGAAAAAAAAAACGTTAAAGCTTAAATGGGGGGGGGGGGGGGGGGGGGTTAGTGGATGGTTGCAGCCAATCCATAAAATAAATAATAAAATCTCGCGACACGCCCCGAAGACGGATATCGACGCCACTGGAGGAGGAGGAGGAGGCAGTGTGTGGCAATACTGTGTGGCGTGGCCCACAGCGAATGCTCGTCCGCTCATGTGCGAATGATTAATATTTATAGCTGGGCAGGAGCTGCGATCCTCAGAAAAATTACCCACAAGAGAAAAAAAAACAAAAAGGAAGAAGAAAAAAAAACGCACCAGTTTGTAATTTGCCAACGGAGCGGGGGGTTTTTATGACTTTTCATTTCGGATCGGGGGGGGGGTTTGTTTGTCAGTGTGTGTGCGTGTGTGTGTGTGTTAAGGATTGTCGTTGTCGCGAGGTGTTAAAGCATTAAACGATACGATCCCTTGTGCAAGTGCTCGCGTCCAACCGGAACCACCCAGCCTTCCTCCCGGGCCCAGCTTTCGCAATCGCGCACGCTCTCCCGCCCTCGGAGACACTCAGCTGGCCAGGTTCCACGCGGCACGCGGCATCACATCTGGCAGCATCGTGCGCCAGTTTCCCGTAAGGGCCTGTCCGCTCGTTTGCGTTCCGAAATAAACTTCAATCGAATCCGGAGGGGGGGAACAGGGGTGGGAGAACAATTGTGCGCGTATGCACGGATACGTGGTGGCGCCCGCGCCCGGAACACAGCGGCTATTTTGACAAAAATACGACACCCTCATCGCCTTGATTTTCGTTTCGTTCACACCGCATTCACGGTGTTGGTGTGGCTGTTGGCGGAAAAAAAACCAGAAAGAGAGAGAGAGAGAGAGAGAGATACGATGCACAGTAATGCCCTGTTCTGTTCTGCAGTGGCCCTTCGGGGCCCAGCCATCATCAGCTCAGCGTCTTAAACGGGCCGTCAAAAAACATAATTTCGTGGGCCACGCTGGGGCACGAGGGCCACGAGGGAAAGGAATTGTGAATTGTGAAACCCAAGGACCACCACCACCACCACCACCACCACCACAGAGAGACCAGAGGTAGCTACCCAGAAACGGGTATGTCGCAAATCGCCGATCACCCGCTCGCAAAGTCGTTCGCAAATTAATTCGTTGAGTAATCAGGTTCGCCACTGGTGGTGGTGGTGGTGGTCACATCTCACCCCCCATTTCACCCCCTCTTTTTTCTTTACCTCTTTTTCTCTGCCCATTTGCCGCCCGGTGTAATGTTTAGGCGATCGAAGGATGGCCTGCTTGCGATGTGTACCGCGCCTGCCAAACGGACGCGAGGTCTCTTGATTTATGCGCTCGCCTTACGGGTTGCTGCTCTGCTTTGATGCCAATACGGCCAGTCGACGACGGCCAGTCGGTTGTACTACGGGTACCCTTCCCTCCCTCACGCTCTTTTTTCCGTGCGACAAAAAAAAATAAAAGCCAATGCTACACCTTTTGCACGCAACAAGCGAAGGAAGCGAAGCGGCAAGCCTCTAGACTGTCTCTAACAAGCAAGAAGGTCATATGCAACGCACGCAGCGACTAGAAGGCTTAGGGGGGGGGGGGGATAAGAGAACACCAGTAGAGTGGAAGGTTTTGGGAAGGAAGTAGGAGGAGTGCGTTGGCAGAGGGTTCATAGCAGACGAGCTGCGACTCAACAAACGCATAACTTTCGCGGTCAGTAACAGCAGTAGCAGCAGTAGCATGCGGGTGGCGGCAAGCGACGGCGTCGTCGGCATCCGTTTGGGTTGAGTATTATTTTTACCAATCCGAGGGTATCTAATTTTAGTTGGCAGAAGCCGTATCCGATAGCGCGATGACGATGCCACTGCTCCTACTGCTGCTCCTACTGCTGCTGCTGCTGATGATGCTGTTTGGCCCGAGTGTTTGTCGCTTTTCCCCCGCGCGCTGTGTAAGTGTTGAAGCAAGAAATATAAATTTCCGCCGCCACAATAATAACAACAACAACAACAGCAACAACAGAAGCGATGTTGACGACGGTACGGTGGACGCGTCATCCAGGCCCCCGGCCACAGGGCCTGTGAGCTCGTTCGCTCGCTCGTTCGCTCGCTTGCTCTTCGTCTTTCCACTTTGTTGTTGTTTTTTTAGGGCGTTTTTTTCCTGCTTCGCTTCGTGAGAACATCACTATCACTCGCCGGTGTGTGCCGGTAAATCCGGGTAAACAGTTCCAGCTGGAGCTGGGGAGGCGTCCGGTCCGACTTCCGAGGTGATCTCTGTTTTTTTTTGTTTTTTTTTTGTTGGGGGGAGTGGGTACCGCGACAGGTTGTTGGGCGATCGCCCGGGTAGTGGCGGCCGTCACGCCACTACCCACTGATAAGTTTAAGATTAGAGGCGATTTGTCAGGGTGCCCACCCGCCCGCCCGCGTTCGGCAATGTGTGCGCGCGCCCGTCGCGATCGCCCACGTCGCACCGTCGCCGCTCGTTCGCGTCGTTTGTCGTTGTCGGACCAGCATCGTCAGCAGCTGGCGGTGGTGGCGGTGGCGGTGGCGGTGCTGCTGCTGCTGCTGCTGCTGCTGCCGTTTGCTACTGTTGACGGGCATAACGGGCCACCCGCCTGGGGCGGGGATCGTACGGTGTGCTCGGTGCGATCCGTCGTCAGTGTTGCTGTGGTTTCCGTACGTAGCGCCCGGTCGGCCCAGACTCGCGACAGAACGACGTGCGAGATCACCGCGCATCACCCGGAGTCCGGAGATCACCCACCCGCACGGTTTGCACCGCCGCCCACCCTTTGTGGGGTGGGGTGCGCAACACTCGATTGATTGACCGATTGTTCGATCCTGCGCCGATTCAAATTCCGAACCCGAAAACCAACCTCCAATCAAACCAAAGCCAATCCGCCGCCATTCAGCTACCCCCCGTTTTTTTTTTGGTGGGGTGGTGGGGGAGCGGGTGGTACGGTACGGAGGCTTTTTCACTGGCTGAACGTGAACGTGACTGAAGTGTTTTGCGATCTGTGTGCGTGCGAGTGTTAGGATATCGCTGTTTGTTGTTTTTTTTTTCTTTTTTCTCTAACGTCTATCGTGGCCTTCTCCTTCCCGGTGTCACAGGGATCGGTCGGAAGGGTTGAACGCAGTGTGTCTGTGGCCCACCATTATCTAATTCTCGAAGCCTCGACGTCCATTGTCTCTCCGAGCATCCTTCTACTGTCCCGAGATTAGCTGGCGCACCAATGTGTATGTGTGTGTTGTGTGTTGAGTGAAGAAAATTCCACCACCACCACCACCACGATCATTCTTCCTTTTCTCACTCGCGCCACCGGAGTAGCTAGCCAGAGAGAGAATCCCTCGCCAACGATGTGACAAACGGGGGTGTGACCTTTTTCTTGCACCCCTCCACCCCCCCCCCCCTTGCACCGCCTTCTGTCAACGTCAATACCACCACGAACTGCCACTAAGCGCAATGTTGTGCCCTTCATCGAACAAAAGTATCGCGCTCGATCACCGCTCACCGCTTGCAACCGACCCTCCTTACCGGCGAAAGGGTGTTGCTGCTGTTGTCGAGTGGCTCAGCCAGCTAGCCCTGGGCATGCTGGTTTTTCTGTTTTTTTTTCTTTATTTGTCGGGGAGCCCACACGCCGTCCCTGAAGCTGAAGGCAAAAAGGGGGTATGGGGTTCGATCAGCAGGGGCGGGGGTGGGTGCAGAGTTGCACCCTTGCAATGTGCGGGTTTGGCAGGTTGCGCAAATGTGTTTGTCGGATGGTTGTGCATTGTTTTTTTTTTAGTTGTTTTTTGTTTTTGGCACCACCCAATCCCGATTTGCCCCGCGAGATCACCAGCGGGAGAGAGAGAGAGAGAGAGCGGGAGTGCTGCGCAGGCGCCGACCTCAAGTCAACGACAACGATTGACGACAGTACGCACTCCCGCTACGTTTGAATATGTGTGTTTTTTTGTGTGTCACAGAGAGAGAGAGGGAGAGAGGGAGAGAAAGTTGTCACGTGTTGGACAGTGGCAGCCCCAGGCCCCAAAATTAGCCTGCCCTAAGTTGAGTTGACGTTGGCCGGACGGGAGGGGAATGGTCGAGCGACTTCAATGCCAACAGCCGCCGCCGGACCGGAAGGCGCTGCGTTCCCCGGTGGCCACATGTTGCTTACAAGCCCGTGCAATCCGGTAGGGCGGTGACGTGGGTGGACGCATCGCCGGGTCAAGGACGTAACGTGCGCACGCGCCGCCCAGCGCGGAAGGGTTGCTGATGATCCGGTGAGCCACCCCCAAAAGGCGTCACGCTCGCGTCTTCTAAAAAACCGTGCGCCCCACTCACCCCCCCCCCCCCCCCCCGTTCGTCCTTTTCTAGCGTCCGCCGGTCGGTGAAAAGGGGGCTGAGGATGTTTTCAGGGAGTGTACAGTGAGTGTGCGTGCATCCGGTGTGTATGTGTGCGCAGTGCCGTAAGCCAACCGTGCAGTTTGTTGTGATTCAATATTCCTAGTTTGAGGCTGGTCCACAGCAGCTCTTCGGAGTGTCCTTAGAGTTAGTGGTCACGTGAGTGAGTGAGTGAGTGTGCCAGTGTCTGTGTGCGTGCTTCCGGTGGTTCCCGATGGTGCAGCGAAGATCGTAAGCGGAAAGGGAACAGGAGGGCAAGGTTGCGCACCAGGTTCGGTGATCCCTGGAGCCCTCGATCCGGCGGGCAACGCGGCGACGTGCGATCGTCCCGCCCCCCGCTCCCCCGCTCCCCCCCTCCCTCACCTCGAAACAACCACCAGCCCCATCAATCTCATTGCAATCAACTGAGGCGAGCCCGGGCGAGTGAGTGCGGTTCGGTGCGAGCAATTTCGGGGCCCATTCGGGTCGCTCTCGCGCTCTCGCGCTCTTCGCTACTGATCTTTCGCTACCACTTTCGTTGCCGTGCCGCGTACAGCCGTCGATGGATCTACTCAAATGGCATACATCTCAGCGCAGGGTGTCATTTCGTCCGCTTTAAGGTGAGGAACGATGCTTGGCGAACGCCCTGCGGCCGCCACACTGCTTGCACTATTGCATTCTATTCGCATTCAATCGTACGTCCCATACACAACGATTCATTGTTTGCCCAATTGTTGTTTGCCCTCATTTACAATCGAAAACTACTCTTTACCGTGTTGGGTTTCGTCTGACATGTGCCAGACCACACCAGGCACGCAGGTTGTTTACCGCATCGTTTCCAATCGGATCCCGGTCGATGTCGATCTACCAGCCTGGTTTGAAGGTGATACAGTCTGTGTCCAATCGGTGGCTAATTTGATTTGTTGCAATTTTATTGTACTGTGCTATCTTCCTCCTTCGAAACAAACGTACACCGACTAGTGTAACCATTACAATCCTTTCGAAATGAGTTTCTTCATGATTTGGATTTGATTTGATTTATTTGCGACCACGTTGAGCTCCGCGTTGATGCGCGTTTGTGCGATGCTTTTGCTGGATGTCAATCTTTTGGGGCAGAGAAAAATGTTTCTAAAAATTTTCCATAGATGTTTACGCTCGAGCAGGTGCCATGACAAGGGCACCATATGAAAGAAAAGAGAAGCATCATTCAAAACCTTCCCTTAAACAGTTAATTGTTCGGGTACAGCTAGCTTCCAACGAGGGAAGTAATGTATACATAAAACATAAAAGCGAAATGACAATAAGCTACATTTATTTTACTTATAGATCCACCGAGAATCTCGCTGGCGCTCACACTTTGGAGCTCGAGACACAATCTCCTAGTCGCTAGAACGCTAGAGAAGAATCTCACTCCCGATAAACACTCCCCGTGTAAACACGCAGCGTCTTATCGGGTTTTGATATCGACATTCTACTTCTTCCTCATTTTTTCAAAAACGAATACATTCTGCTGCTCTTTAATACACTGTGAATACAGCTCCGGGGCATTGGGAGAAGCATTCAAGCCGTGACTTTAGGCCGAACATGTTCGCAGCGAGACTACGCTATTTTTACAAAAGTTGACCAGAGAGCAATCCCTTGTTCGTTTCTTAGCTGTCTCTAGTGCTATCCTAGGAATGCTTAGCGCCTAGTAGGACCGTCGCTGTTCAGTTCTATTTAGTATTTTAAGGGGGGGAGGCTTCGGTATTTTTGGGCCAAAAAAGGCCCGTTTTTGACGACTTTTTGTGACGTAACCTTTTAACTGTATTTTTTCATGTAAATAGCATATTATACTACAACTTTTGAAGAATATTCAGTTTTATTTTGGGGATGATTTATCAAAAACTTCATCCATGGCATCACATTTACGAAGTTGCGTCTGCGAAAAGGTACTGATGCTTTTTGCGATTTTGCCTAAACACACCATATTTGACGCTTTGTTTAAAAAAAAGTATCAACAATTTTCATGAAATTTTGACGAGACTACCTGGCAAAAAGTGTACAGATTATGTGTTAAAAATTTCAAATCGATCGGTGCAGTAGTTTTTACGCTATGTTGTTTTCGGGGAAACGCTGTCCAAAGTAGCGCGCTGCATTGGGCCTTGTATGCAGCTCGGATTTCAAAAATCTGTTTCTTTGTCAGTTTTTCCTCGATTGATCCAAAACTTTTTCACAATATTCGTGAAAGGATCAGCATTCAGGGAAAAGTGTATGAAAGATGTGTCACAAACACAAAATTAAATACCGAAGTCCCCCCTTTAATAGAGATGCTCACGATGCGCGTCCCCCTTCGGCGGATACCGCAGAGCTACCACCGAAGGGGTTAAAAGGCATTGGAAAGGGGGTTTTTCTTGTTAGTAAAAATCCTACACTACCAAAGGGAAGAGGTTTCCCGCCCTACAAGTGGTAAAAAAAGAAGAAAAAAATGTGTAAAACCACGAGACTCGAACAAGCGGGAAAGCAAAAACGAGTTGCACGAGTTCAGGGGCACCTGTGGATGGCCTGCTAGCTGCGCGAAATATGCGCCTTGCCTTTGCACACGCCAAAAAAAAACCAGGAAAAAGGATCAGTAGCTTCAGGACGGCGACGTGGACTACCGAGCTTCTCGGTCCGCAGCCCCGGCTACATTGCGGTTGAACTACCATGCGCCTCCATTGCTCTCGCTCCTGGGCTCCTGACAAACGCGGTTCCGGCACTCGGCGGAACTCTGCTGGGCTCTGCAGGCATCCCGGACACGAGCCGAACTCATTCGGCCGAACTCAGCCTCAGCGATGCCGAGCGGATAAGTCGCGCGCGAGAAACACCGCACAGTGTGACCGTCGTGTGACAGCGCGATGGACGAGCTGCATCATTCGTTTATTAACCGCCACAAGGAGAACAACAACAGCAACAACATCCCCTTCCGGGGGCTGACGAGTTGTTGTTGTTGCTTCTGCTTCTGTTGTTGTTGTTATCGTTGGAGAACCGATCGCCATTTGATGTGCTGGCCGAGCTGCAGCAATGGTCATCCCTTCTTTCTCAATCCGTTTTTCCTCTTTTCCCGGATCGAACCTCGACCCGGCACCGTGCGGTAATTTTGCTAATTGAAGGAAGCTGTGTAATGGTGGATCAGCTTACTGTAAATGTGCTCTCTCTCTCTCTCTCTCTCGCTATTTTTCCTTCTGTCGGTGCGCGCGCGCGCGCGCACACACCTGTGTTTGCTTGTGGTTTAGTAGCATCACCAAGGACCTCCTTGGCGTGATCGGCGAAAGGAAGCTGGTGTGGTGACCACTCACTCACCCATCCACGCGCACATGTACTAACTTACAGACACACAATCAAAATCACGCCGAGGTCGCTGCGATTGTGGTATGGTTTTTTCTTTTTTTCGCAACATTCCACATTGTTTTTGTTATTGCTGCTGTTTTAAGGTCTGTAAAAAAGAGAAGAGTGTCTGAGAAAAAGAGAGAGAGAGAGAGAGAGAGAGAGAGGAGGAGGAGGAGAGAGGAAGAATTGAATGTTATTTAAAATAGATACACGAGTAGAACGCGCTGATTGCTGATGCTGCCACCGCTCGCAGGCCCAACTGGTGAGGCACCCACCAAGGCAGGAATTGTGCCTATTCTCTGCCGCAAGGGAAAGGGAGGGTGGGGGGTGGAGACGAGAGTTAGGACCTTTAGGTTTTTTTTTATAGGAAAATAAAGCTAAAAGCTCACGGAGGACTTGGAACTTGTTGTTGGGTCTAGGTAGCCAGCCAGCCAACCAACCAGTGCGTGGGTATGTGTTGCGAATTGACGCATTTTCGGGGTCAGTGTGTATGTGTCTGCGGATGACGCAAGCTTTCGGGTAGTGTAGTGGCCGGAAGTAAACTGGTCTGGTCTGGGCTACTGGAAGGGAAGTGTGTGGCACACCAAACGAGGAGCTATTGACTGATTTCATGCTCACCGAGCGACCGAGCGACCGAGCGACCGGGGGAATCGAGCACCGAGCAAAGCGCAATGCCCGTTTGGAACCGTCCCGTGGTAGTAGTGCCTCCGCTTTCGGTCACGCTCGGGCCCTCTCTCTTGCTCTCTCTCTCTCTCTCTCTCTCTCTCTCTCTCTCTTTCGCTACATGTTAGTTGTTCCTGGTCTAGAGGTCCATTCGCTTTCGCAAAACGCTCTACATTGTCAAATGTCTCAGCGTCTTTGTTTCGTTCACGCTTCTCTCTCTCTCTCTCTCTCTCTCTCTCTCTCTCTCTTGCTGTTTGGCGTGTTTTTTTTTGCCGCTATTTCCGTCGGCACACGCTGCTCTGCCTGAGAGCGCTGAGCGCGCTTCTCTTGGGAGCTGCTGCTGCTGCTGCTGCAGAGGATAGCGATATGCCCGTATATCGGTTGCGGTCGTTTCTAGTAATGCGTTTGGGGTCACCCCCCCAACCTCGATCTCACCTTTGTTTGATCCTTAACCACCGCTTCGTGCCCACACGAGCTCCCTCACTCACTCTCCACCTACCCACTACTACCATTATACAGTTTTGGCTAATTTCGGGCCGCTTGGGCCGGGGGTGTGTGCAGGATCCACCACCACCAGCAGCCGTTGCTCGTCCTAAACGCGAGTCACGCTGTCGCACAAAAAGGTAGCAGCAACACACGCACCCCACCCCACCCACCCACAAATACACATACGCAGGCAGGCACGCAAACGTCTGTGCCCGTGTCCCCGTGTATGTGTGTGGTTAAGGTGGAGGGAGCTGGTCTCCTGGCTAGACCGTGAAAAAAGGACCACCCGAGCAGACGAACGAATTCGCGCGTGGGTGTGTAAGTGTGGGTGTGTGCTGCTGCTGGTTGTCGGTCGGTCGGTCGGTCGGTCGGGCGGTCGATCGGTCCGTCGGTTTGGTCGCTTGCGGAATCTCGCGTTCTCCGCGTTGCCACATAAGCGTCAGCGCCTTCCCAGGTTGACGTTGGGCTCGCTGCGTTAGCATTCCCGTATTGCAATTCCGTGCAGCGTAAAGCTCGGTGGCAGGACACTGTTTGGGAGGAGTAGCTAGCCAGCTAGCCAGCCAGCCAGCGAGCCAGCCAGTCAGCAACAACCTTTTCTTCCTTTCTTCCTTCCGTCTTTCCTTTACGTGGGTGTTTGTGTGTGTCTGTGTGTCTTTGTGTGTGCGTGCGTGTGCCAGCCCCCGTCCGTATGTGTAGGTGATTCGGTGACCCAGGCGAGGGGGGGGGGCAAGTTTGGTGACATCGTTGGCGTGAAGTCAACCGGATTGGACCGGAGTGCTTTCATTTCACGGGTCCCCGTGTCCGTAACCGTGTCCTTCAGGCTTCGCTTCACTTGCGCTGCGCGTTTTGCTGCGGTGAGCAAAAGTCACGGATCACCACCAATGGGGGCTGTTAGTACCGGTGCGGAATCGCTGGAGTGCTGTAACGGTAGCAGTGCAGCAGCTGCAACCAGCAACGCCCAGAACCAACCGGCAGGACCACCACAAGGAGCAGCAGCAGTGGCAGCATCTGCGGCGCCAACCCACACCAATCAGCAGCAGCAGCAGCAGCAGCAGCAGCAGCTCGCACCATCCGGTTCCAGTGGATCGCTCCGGCCACCGAGTACGCTACCACTCCCGGCAACCACCACCACAGGCAACGGCAATCTGCGGCCACCACAACAACCAATCCGTCAGTCAGCACACCAACAGCAGCAGCAGCAGCAGCAACAGAAGATCCACGAGCATACGCAGCTAGACATCGAGAACAACAACAACAACAACAACAGCAACAATGTTCGATGGCAGCAGCAACAGCAACAGCATCTGTACGTCAATCCAGTGCAGAGCTACCTCAACTACGATCTCTACCTGAAGCACACGCTCTACGATGAGCACGAGTACTTTAACCATCTCAACAACAATGGCACCGTCGGCAACGGTACGGCCAAGCTGGCCCCGCTCGCCACCGCCGGCACGATGTCGCTGCACTCGGAGTACACCGGCCCCGATACGCCGCTAACGCTCGACGCCAGCAACCGGTCCTCCGGGTCCTGCCAGTGTCTGTTCACGCGCTACTGCACCGGCAAGGGCCGGCGCCGGTCCTGCACCTGTACGCTCGGCTCCTGCTGCCACGGTTCCGACGCGGACGCGGGATCGGTGGCGGCGGCGGCGGCGCCCGGCAAGAAGGGCAAGGGATCAGCAGGTGGGAAGCAGGGCGCGAAGGGAGCGAAGGCACCCGGCAAAGCGTCCGCCGCTGGGCAGCTGGCAGCCGTTAAGGAGCAGCAGGAGGCATCGGCGGCACCGGTAGCGGCACTGACAGCGAAACCCAAACCCACCACTACCGGGGCAGGGGGTGGTGGTGCAGCAGCTGCCCGAAACCGGGGAGCGGCGGGACGGGGTGGGGCCGGTGCAACCGATACCGATCCACTGATGAGGCGCCCCCGCCGCAAGAAGGACACCAGCGAGCAGGATCTGGCGGCGAAGCTGCAACAGCAGCAGCAACTCCTGCAACCCCTGCACCACCAGCACCACCAGCAGCAGCAGCAGCAGCAGCAGTTTGGCAGTCACGGTGATGGGGACTGGGAGCAGCAGTACGGGCGGCAGCAGCAGTACGGGCAGCAGCACGATCAGCAACATCAACACGAGTAAATATCCAAATCATCCCCAATCCAGCAACACACACACCAAACCAAACGGGAAACCACCACACCACTCTCACACGGCAGCACAACCTGTACACCACAGAACAGAAAAAGAATCTCCTTCATCCCCCACCACCCCCTCGTTTGCTGCTTAACTCTCTCTCTCTCTCTCTCCCTCTCCACGCTCCACCTCAGCTCACGCTGATTTCTTTCACGTTCCACTGTTCCACAGTCACACCCTTCCCGGTTCACCCCCTTCTGCACTGCTCGCAGAACCCTTGCACGCTGACCGTTCTCGCTTGCTCTGAAGACAGACACACACACAGGAATGCAGGCACACAAAGCTCACACACAGCGGAGAGCAGAAGAGCAGCAGAGTAGAAGAGATTTGTTGCACCCCCCCTTTTCATCCCCATTCCAATAAAAACCCTTGAAATGAATGGAGTTGAAGGGCTGATCGAATCAAAGCCAATCTTCCCTAGTGGTTAGGAGCCGCTGCACGCTGCTGATTAGCCACCAAGGCACAGGCCAGGCAAAAAACAACCCCCCCTTTGGTGGCGCAATGATTTGGATTCGGGTTCCAGCGCCGTGGCGCCATCACCGCAAGGGCGCTACCGTGCGTGCAGACACTGCATTTCGCCACCCCTTTCCCCAGTGGTGGTTTCGCTACGCCATAATTAAATAATCGATTGACCGGCCGACCACCACCACCACCACCACCACCACCACCAGCAGAACGGTCTGGTTGTGTCGCGTTGGGCCCGCCTTAATTACCTGTTTGCACGCCGCAGATGAAGAAGAAGAAGTGAAACAAAAAAACCGGGTGAATTACCCTTTTTTTCGCCCTTTTTTCGTCGTCTTCGATGTTGTTGCTTGTGTTGCTTGGTTGTCGTGGCCGTTAGTCGCACGTTAGTGTGGTTGAAATCACGGCAAAAAAACAACACACCCTACCCAATCCCTGGTGCCGGTGCTGGACACTTGCGCGCGCGCGCATTTTGGGTCACACGTTGAGGGCAGGGGTATGCAGATTGCTCCAGAGTACAGCGGGGCAGCTGTGTTCCTGTGTGTCGCTCGTTGTTGACCACCCGTTTCGACCACCCAGCCTCCCTAATTATAGACCCCCATCAACGGGCCGACCAGGATGTTTCCTTCAAGGCGTTTTTGGGGGGGAGGAGAGCGGGTGCCATTTCCAGATGGCGCCACTATTACGCCCATTTAAACCATGGATTGGTGCACGATGCAACACAGAGGGTTGCGGGTGCAGTTGTGGTACTGTGTTGGATAAAAAACGGAAAACGATACATAAAAAAAACCAAATAACTTCATCGCTACCAAAATGGCATTGTTTTTAAGGGGGGTTTGTAATAGAAGTTTAGAAATTGCTAAATAACCCATTAAGTATGAAAGAAACTTATTACGTCTATGATTTAGTTCTTTCGATTCGACTTCAAAATGATGCCATTTTGTTTAGGGAAGGTTCACCGCTCCATATGTTTTATCGTTTTAAAGTACAACTAAATACCTTTAAAACGCACTAAGTTACTCCTCATAATATTAACTTTAACCTATTTAATTCTCAAGTTGAAAATGTCGAGTTTTGGGTCGGAAAAGGTTTTTGACAGATTTTTGGGTCTGATAGAGGCTAGGCGATTTGTTGCAAAAACCGGTTGAATACTATTTACAATGTTTTGAATGGGCTGTGTTAGGATCTCCACTGTATTTCCCAGACATTGTTCTTTTTGAATACTACTTGTTTGCGCTACTGAAAATAAATGGTTTTTGTTGAGGCTAAAAATCGAAAAAATCTAAACTACCATAAATCGATCTGTTGCGTACCAAAAACACGCTCACTCAAACTGAAAACTATGCGATTCTTTTAGGAGACGTAGACAAAAGGGTTTTCTGCCATGTGCTGCCCTCCCATTTCCTACCATAACACCTCTACCATCCCGTCATGTCCCTGCGGTGGGCCTCTAATTTGATGTTTTCTTACCCTTCCATACAGGCTACTATATCCTTCAGCTCGTTACCTTGCTCCCGCCTTTCCCAGACGCCCATTCCCTTATTGCCATCCTTAACACCCACACGCACACAGACACACACAAACATAAACACACAGTCTGCAAAAAAAGAAAAGTGAAGCACCACGGAGCCACGGAGCAGCATCTTCGCTTGAACGCGGCCGCACCAACGCATGCACCCGCCTGCCTGCCTACCCCTTGGCGGAGATTCCCTGAAATTCCGAGGGAAGGAGGGGGAGGGGGAAGGGGGCTACGGGGTGGCTGACACACTGAGCTGGCTGGCTGCATGCTGATGGGCTCGATGGATCGATGGAAGGCCCGCTGCCGGCTTGGCACTCTGTCTGTTCTCTGTCGCTGTTTGTTCACGTAGCCACGTAGTAGTAACGGAATTTCCTCTCCCCCCCCCCCCCCTATTCCTCCTTCGAAATTCCCACTCACCCGTTGCAAGAGAGGCTGTGCAGTTCGTAGTGCTTCGTATTCGATCCGGTTCGACGTCTGTAGCTGTTGTTGTTATTGTTGTTGTTGCCGCTGTTGCTGCTGCTATGCTACCGCTGTGTATGCTTTCGATCGCACCTGATTACATCCCACCCTTAATGCCAACATTCCCCTTTTTAACCCACTCCACTTGTGTGTTGCGTTGGCCTGGCCTGGCTTGGCCTGGCCTGGCCTGTCTGCCTGCCTGAAACGCTTCGACGAAGGCATCGATGGGTGCCTTATGTGTATGCTCGCGTCTGCCGCTTGCGCTTTGATGCGCGACAAAAACCCACATCAAGCTACTTCAGTTTCAGCGCTTAAGCTATTTAATCACTTTCGTTTGGCACAGGCCACCCAGTAGGATAGTTTGTGATAGGGGAGAGCAACAGAGAGAAAGCGAGGTAGAGAGAGAGAGAGAGCAATGCGTACAGTCAGGTATAGTACAGTCAGGGAGCGACCAAAATGAAACGATTGAACACCTTCTTCGTCACTTGCTACGCATCTATAGGGGGTTTAGCGTAGGACAGCAAGCGCACTCGTAGTTTTGTGGCCTTACGAATAAAAAAAGAGACCTAGAGAGTTAAGTAAGGGCTAGAACAAAAAAAAGCGCAACCTAGAGAACTAGAGAACGGTGGAAAACTGACGCACTGACGTGGATTTTTTGGCCTGGGGCTGAATAAAAACAAAACGGGTGGTTTTTTTTTTACACGAAACAAGAAAACAAAAGTAACAATAAAAAAGCGCGCCCTCCGGGCGGACCGGTTTTTATGCTTTATTTTTAATTTCCTTAACCCGTTCCAAACGTTCCCTTCAACATTATCCCTTTGCGTATGTCGCTCGCTCTCACTCCCAATAGCAAACGCGGTTCTGGGTTTTCTGGCAAAACGGGCACGCGCTTCTCGCCATGTTTGCTTCTCTCACACGTCGTTCGGTTATGCTGCAGTAGCTTTTGATATCTTTCTATGTTGCAGGGGGGGAGTTTGGAAAGGAACTGCCGCCACTGTCGCTGCTAGTGATTCTTCTTCTTCTTCTTGGCTTCACACCGTCCCCTTCCCGAAACCCTCCGGCAAGCTTTAGCTGTGTCTAGTCTAAGTCTTCGCGCCCGAGCGCACGCTTCGTGAGCACCACGCTTTCGGTTGTGAGCTGCGTTTATATATGCATATAAATCGCTCCTTCAAGGAGAGACAGAGAGAGAGAGAGAGAGAGACGGAGCGAGAGAGAGATTTGGTGTTGTACCGATCGGCGTGAAACAATTAAGGGGCGACTTCGGTTTCCCAGAAAACCAACGTTTTCAAAGTCGGTGTCCAGCGTAAAACCTACTAGACCGATTGATTTGAAATTTTTAACACATAATCTGTACACTCTTTGCCAGGTAGCCCCGTCAAGATTTGATGAAAATTGTTGAAAACTTTTTTTTAAATAAATCTTTAAAAATCGTGTTTTATTCGAAATGGCAAAAAAGCATCACTTTCTGCCCACTTTAAAAATTTGCCAACAATCGAAAAAAAGGAAATTTAACGAAAACTTGTCGATTTTACCTAGATAAACTTATAACCTTTCAAACGAGTATCAATTTGTATGTTTCTGACGATCCATCGGGCAGCTACGATGGGCACCGCTGAAAAGTACCTTTTCGCAGACGCAACTTCATAAATGTGATGCCATGAATGAAGTTTTTGATAAATCATCCCCAAAACAGAACCAAATATTCTTCAAAAGTTCTAGTTTAATATACCATTCAACTGTGAAAAAGAAGTTGAATGGTTACGGCACAAAAAATCGTCAAAAATGTGCCATTTTTGGATCCGATTCAAAAGACTTAAAGCGACGAACCCGGTTTGGATCACAGTGTGATCACACTTTTTCAACTTTAAAATGCTGCCAAAACTCGAAAAATTGGAATATCAATAAAAACTCAACGGCACTACCTAGATAATCTTGTTATCTATCAAAAGAATATTGATTTGCATAATATTGATTTGAGATCACCCATCACGCGGCTACGATGCGCATCGGAAGAGGGACATTTTTACAAACACGTCTTACTAAAATTAATGCCTCCTGTGAAGTTTTTATCGTATCTTCCTCAAATTAGAACTAAATATTCTTGAAAACTTGTAGTTTAATATGCCATTCACTTGAAGAAATAAAGTAGAATGGTTGCGTCACAAAAAATCGTTAAAAATTAGCCCCCTTCGATCGATCGGCAATACTATCTCTCTTCCTCTCTCTGGCTCTCTCGTGCTCTCTCTCGCTCTCTGTAGTTGTATGTCGATCAATCTCACATCGCTCCGCCGACGCCGCCTCCCTGCCCCACCCACCCCTTCTATTCTACTCCTAAAATACTAGGCCACTCTCTTTACGTCTCCTTGTCTTTCTTTCCCCTTTTTCTCTTCTTCTCTCTACCTCTTTCCCACAGGTGAGTACAGAGTGCATTAGGCCATGAGTAGTGTTCCGAATAGACACCCTGCTTCTTCTTCTTCTTCTGCTCGGATGCCGCGGTTTGTATACAGCTCCCCTGGTCCTGGAGAGCTGCTCGGAGCGATCCGGTTTTTGGACCCACACAATGTGTCACTAGAGCGCGCGTTGGACCAAAAAACAAAAAAATAACGCCATCCTGCTGTGTCTGCGTCTCGTGACGTAACAATTAATCTGCGGTCATAAAATCATTCGAATCAGCCCTCGAATTTCGGGGCAAAAGCATGGGAGCTATGCTTGATTCGGGGAGTGGGGAGAATTCACAAGGTCACAAGGAGCGAGGTACGCGTGCCGCGTGCCATCCATCGATAAATGTCCCTGGCGCTGTTTTTTGTTTTGTTTTCTTCGTTTTTTCTTTTTTTGGTGGAGACGCAGCGAATGTGCGGCAGTGGTTACGGTGCGCACAGCGACGGCAACGCAAAACCCGAGCGCCCGCATTGCACCATTCATCGCACCAAAAACCCATTCATCATCCCTAATCATTAGTGCCGCCTGCGCCTTCACCGTCGCCCGTCGTTTTGGGGGGGGGGGGGGGGGCTGGCGCCGTGTTTGGGGTGGCGTTGCAAGAGTTTCACGCTTCACCACGCTTATCGGTCACTGTCGTTTGGGGGGGGGGGGGGGGCTGGCGCCGTGTTTGGGGTGGCGTTGCAAGAGTTTCACGCTTCACCACGCTTATCGGTCACGCTAGCGGTGTACGGGTTCGTTCGTGGGCGAAGGGGGGATTGCTAAGCGAAGCGTTATGTCTGCATTATCGTTCATTGCTATTTCCTGCGGCATCGCGGAGGGTTGCGAGGCTGCTTTTTTTTTTTTTTATCATGACACCAACGAAACTGCCCGAAGAGCTGCAAAGTGAAGAGCGCGCGAGAGAGAGAGAGAGAGAGAGAGAGAGAGAGAGAGAGAGGGAGAAAAAAAACAGATTAAAAACATCTTACGAAGGAACAAATGCATCAGGTGGTCGACGGCGGCGGCGGCGGCGGCAACGTGTGGCACTTGCCAGTGCAGCATCCTTTTTTGCATCCGTGCACACCGTGGGTCCGGGGCCAAGTGCCCTTCGGGCACACACAAAGACACACTCCCACCTCATCCTTTTTTAGTCGCGTTTTGTGACGGTGCAGTTAAGCAAACACATACACGCGCACTCGTGGCGCCAAGTGGCGCTCATCTTCAGTCTCATTCGTCCAATTTGCCACTCCACCACACTCCAGTGTGGTACTCGAGCCCAAGGGCTTCAGAGGCGTTCAAGGGTGTTATTTGCCTGCAGCACTCGAGGCAGCACCCTCCTCTTGCAGTTGATCTGGTGGCCCGTTTATGGGGTGTACCCCGTTTTTTTTGTTTTTTTTGTCAGGGTAGGCTTGTTTGTCAATGATGGCAGCCTTCGGGAAGGAGTGTGCTGGACATCCGCGTCGCCCAGTCACCTGTGATGGGTGGCTTAACAGCGAAAACCGAACGAAAGAGAGCGGAGAAAAACGCCAAAACAAAACGAGAGAACCGGAAGAGGGGGGTGGGGCCAACCGAGAGTACCGAGCGTAACGACCTTCCCCATTTGGCACGTCGCTGCTCGTTCGTTTAGTTTGATAATCGAAGCTGACAGCTACCGTTTGGCATCCATCCAGCATGCCGTTTGACATGGCGGCTGTCACCGTGCCCGAAAACCGAACCGCGACTGAACCGCGGACCTGAACCGCGGATAGAAACAGCAAAAAAAGAAAAGGGAAAATCGAGCGAGAGAGCGAGAGAAGAGAGGCGAAAGTGATTGGGTTGACTGCGTAGAGGGAGCGCACCGGGAGTGCGCTGGCTCGAGGACGAACCCGCGTCCTCGTGTCCTTTCCGAGTAGTGTGGCGGCGTGAGTGACTGCGCGCGAGCGAGCGAAGATCCGGGGAGGGCGGAAGATCTCTTATCTCTGGCATCGGTCGGTCGGAGATGAGCTACTGGCTGCTGCAGCACTTTCGTAGTAATAAGATAATTTCCTAATTGAAAGCGAGAGCGAGAGCGAGAGAGAGAGCAGGAAAGAAAGGTTTCGAAAGGCTACTCTCCCCCTTTTTGTCAGCGACGGCAATGCAGTCTGTACGTCTGTATTGATGAGAGGAAGTAAAGGATGTTTACCTGAGGTTCCTGCTCGGGAACATGCGTGTTCTGCGCCTCGCCGTACAAAAAAAAAAAAAACCAAAAACATACACACCGACCACGATCACGGTGACGCATAATGCGCCCGAAGGTCGCCGAGCCGAGCGAGCCGGTGTCCGCGCGCTGTCCGAAAGCATACCGAGCTGCCGAAGCCAGCCAGCCAGCCAGCCAGCCAGCCAGCCAGCCTGTGAGTGACCGAACGTGGCGGCATCACGGCAGCAGCCAAGTGAGCAATCGTGCTGCCGTTGCCTGTTGTGGTTTGACGCGGCTAAGAACGCATCCCCCGAGAACTTTTCTCCCTCCCTTTTTTCTCTCTCTCTCTCTCTCTCTCTCTCTCTCCCTCTGTCTCTTTCGCTCTGTTATTCACCATCACTCCACTGTCGCATTCGCTACAATTGTGCTCCTCACCTGTGATGAGTGCTGGGTTACGTGAGCCTTTGTTTCCCGTTTTTTTTGTATTCCTTCTCATCCCCCCCCCCCCCACCCCCTATTCCCTCCATCCGCAGTAGTGGAGAGCCGGAGAGAGCCGGAGCGAACGCAGCACGCACGCGACCCTTCCTGAGGTCTGAGTGGCACACGAAAAGAGAAAAATAATAATAATAATAATAAAACGCCAGGCAGCCAGGGCTAGCCCGAGAGCCAGTCCACGAACGCTGCCACCGAGTTGCTTGTTCTGTTTTGGTTCTTCGCCCAGCCCAGCCGGCACAGCGAACGCTAAACTGGTGGCTAAACGGAGGGCGCCCATTCGCTGGCTGGCACACAGCAAAAGTGCACGCACCGAGACCGGACACCGTCTTCTCGCCGGGCACACAACGCGGGGCCCAAAAACTAGGCAAGGCCTGGTTCGGTTGTTTCGATTGCCAGTGGTCGCGTTTAAGGGTCTTAATAGGGAGGGGGGCTGGGACCCTTTCTTGATCACCTTTTAAGGGAAGCGTCTACTACTGCTGCTGCTGCTGCTGCTGCTAGAGACCGGACGATCCGTCGCAATGCGTCGTGGTGATGGAGTGGATAGTAAGCAGCAAAACCGGACGGCACCAGCAGCAGCCGTACAACATGACTGACACAAAGACCCAGCGCACGCAGAACCAGTGGAGCCAGCGTCACGGTAGTGGCAATTGTGTGTGGCGCGCGCGCGCGCGCGCGCTCGCCCCAGTGTGTCTATATGTGTGTTGAGTGTTCGTGCCGGTGCAGCAAAGTGTCGTCGGTCTGTTTGGTCTCTTTGTTGTGCAGTCTACTACCGCTGCTACTACTACTACTACTACTACTACTACTGCTACCGATTGGGGTCTAAACCCTTTCGCCGGATTCGCCCAAAGCCAAGCGTTTGTTTTTGTGCGTGGTGCGTGTTTGTGTGCGCGTTCGCCTGATCGCCTGACACGGACGACGGTGTACTGCAGCATCGGTTGCCACTGCTACTACCACCACCACTACTACCAGCTGCTGCAGCTGCTGCTGCTGCTGCTGCCGATTATTACTACAATCATTATTACTGCTGCTGCGTGTCTGTTGGCGTGTCCTAGGGACCTCTACGTGCGATCCATCCAGTGACTACCTGAATCTACCCCCCCCCCCCCCCCCCCCCCCCTGATTCCCGCCGCTTGCTTGCTTGGCGCACCACACGTGGTGGCCGGGTGGTCGTTCTGTTTGTGGCTGTGGCGATTGTGGCGCAGTTAGTGGAGCGGTATTGGGCTAAGGTCACCAGGGTGGGACCACGCGTTGCCCCCATACCACCACCTCTCTCTCTCTCTCTCTCTCTCTCTCTCTGGCTCTCTCCAGTACCTCGCATTTGTTCTTTTTCTCTCTTCTTCTCTCTCCCCGTTTTCTTCTCTCTATTTCAAACACATGCATGGACCCACACACACACATATATCGACACACAGTCCAGTTGATGCGTTTTGTGGAAAAACCGCAGAAAATTCCCTTCCCACCACCCACCCCTACAGTGAGCCGCGTGGCAGGCGGCAAACACAAAGGCAACGTTGTTTGCAGCAGCAACATAAAACAACAAAGTGCGGCCCTGCTCAGTGTTTTCGGGAGGACATTTTACGACGTCACACAAACACACTAAGCCCACGAACCCGAACGAGTGTTTTGGGCAAATCGAAAACATTAATCCTTCCCACCCCCTGTCTCTCTCTCTCTCTCTCTTTCTCTTTCTGTTGGCCGTCTTGGTGGCTGGTTTTGTCGCTGCGTGGAGGTCCTTTCGTGGGACCACACAGACACACACATACAAACAAAACAAACACAATGCAGTAGATGGTTGTTACTAATGAAAACCCTGTGTCTGTGTGTACGTATGCGCGTGTGTGGGTGGGTGGCGAGATCAGGCGAGTCGCGTGATTAGCGGCGATACTCCCTGACCCTGATGCCGTCGCCTTTCGCGATTGGGGGCCTCCCGGGACCCCTTTTCCGTCCGAAAAACGACGACTCAGCACTTCTGCAGACTCAGGTCTGGTCAGTAGCACTAACCGTGAACACACACAACCCCGTTCGCTGGTGTCGGTGGTGTGCTGGCACACAACGGCCCCGTGTCGGTGGGCAGCGTGGGACCAACCACACCAATCAAGTCGGAACCGTTTGAGGCCCGACGCGACCGAGGAGTGCACGATTCGTTCGTTCGTTCACGGGGTCCGAAAGAGAAAGAGAAAGAGAGAGAGAAAGAGAGAGAGAGAGAGAGAGTGAGTGAGAGAGAGATAGGGAGGGAAATGGAAATCGAAAGAGAGGCAGAGAGAGAGTGAGACCTTCTTTCTCAGGGGCCAGCATGGGCTGGGAGTGAGAGGGGTCCGTCCGACCGTCCGTCCGACCGTCCGCACGCTCCGTTGAGCGCTGAGAACGTCGAGGAGGTCACAAGGCTCGGTCGCCGGCACTGCTACCCAGTTGTTGTCGTGCTGGCTCAGCGAGCGTCAGTCCAATCCGTGCATTCCCCCTCGGGTCGTGCGTAATACCGCATCGGTCTGTGCAACGCTGTGTGTCTGTGCGAGTGTGTGTGTGCGAGTGTGTGCGAGTGTGTATCGTGGGGCCAAAAGGAGTACCAACCACGGAGGGGGGGGGGGGATGGGGCCAGGGATGTGTGAGAGATGAAAGAGTGAAGGTTGACGTGCGTTGACCAATGCCATTCGACGCCAAACCCAATCTGCCAATCAACCCACCACCCCTTGAGCCGGCCAAAAACCAAACGGCAACAGCAACAGCAACACCAGCAACAACACCAGCAACCTTCACCACCGAAACAGCGCCAAAAGACAACAACAATTACCTGCAGCAGCACCAGCACCAGGCAGCAGAAACCGGGAATGTGTGACAGGTGTCTGCTTGAGGGTGATGTCAACTGTCGTCGGCAACCACACCAAACAACAGCATGCGTGCTGTTGCGTGTTACGAATCGGTCAACGAATCCGCGCCGATCCTTGTGCCAGACAGCGCAGCCACTCGAGCAGCAGCCGGGCACAACTTTAGCAACTGCCATCAACAACAATAAACAATACCAGCCGTGGTAGACATACACAGCGGCACACACGCACGCGGGCAACGTCAACAACAAATAAGCGCAGCAGTAGCAGCAGCAGCAGCAGTAGCAGCAGCAGTTCAGCTACTGCTGCTGCTGCTGTGGCATTGCTCGGTGTTGTCCCTGTCCGATGTCCGTGTGTCCGTGGTGTGTGTGTTTCTGTTTGTGTGTGCATGGCGGTGTCGGTGGATGGTATGTACGCGCAGCTGCTGCTCCTGCTGCTGCTGCAGCAAAGACGTGTTTGTGGCTCCATCGGTTAGAAAAGCCGCATCGCTCTACCCTCCACCCTACATCCCTTCTTCTCCTTCTCCCCACCGCTTGTTTCCTTCACCACCACCACCGTGGCATGGCATGCCAAAGGCATGTTGAGTTCTCAAGCGCAAAGTGGCCCGCCAGCCGCCGTCCGGCAGCCTTCTACTGCCATCTCTGATACCTCCACGGAATCACGTGGGTTTATCCTGGCACCAAAACGAGTGAGCTAGGCGGGGGGGGGGGGGAAAGGGGCGACGAAGCTACGGCGCTCGACAGACAGCTCAGCTTCTTCGTCTGCGTCGAAATCTCCACTTTCTTTCTTTTCGGAGGAATTTCGCTCGCCCTGGGGCGGCTGGTGGTGAACCCTTTCGAGGGGGGCAGAAGGGCCCCCCCCTTTTTTTTTTGGGCCAAACCTTTGCTGTGACCGGCCGGCCGGTCGATCGCGCTATTTAGGTGCACTCGCCACACACGCCACACAACTACACGGCGTCAGTGTGTCTTGCTGGCCAGACCACGGGGGGGGGGGGGGGGGGTATGACGAAAGGGATGAAGGTAGCGACGAAAGGGGTGGTAATTAAAAGCACCGCGGAATAGGGGGCGGGGGGAGGCCCTTTTGTGGAGCCGCAACAGCCCAGCGCCAGCAACATGGCGTGGGTGGGTAAGAGGGGGCAACGGGTGATCATAAACAAATACCAGCGAGCGCGCGTAACACGTGATAGCAACAACAACAACAACAACACAATAGCTCTGGCAAGAGCGAGGAAAACAAACCATACACCATACCAGGGGGGGGGGGGGGGGGCACACAGAAACACGCCACACCGCCACCCGTATGATAATTACAACCAAAAACCAGACACGCACGCACACACACCTACCTGCCCCGACCTGCGCCGCGAGCTGAAGTGGAAAAGAAAAAGAGAGAGAGAGAGAGAGAAAAAGAAAAACCGAGCGGCCGGAGAAAATCGATTCCGTTAAATGCCGTTTTGGTCGCCACTTTGGCCGCACTGTGTCGCAGAGAAGGAGAAAGGGGGGGGGGGGGGGGGGGGGGGTTGAGGAGCGAGAGGAGGTCCTAGTCCGAGGGTGGGAGGTCCGCCTCCGTTCCGTTCCGCTCTGCTCTGCTCTGGTGGCGACGATGGTGGCACAGCACACGCGTATCGCGGCATTGAACCCAATCGAAGTGAAGTGACACCAGCACTAGCACCACCAGGCGCCTCCATTGTCGTGGCGACACGACTAGTTAAGATGCTTCCAGTGCCAGCAGAGAGAGAGAGAGAGAGAGCGGGAGAGAGAGAGAAATGTCCTCGCGCTAGTAACTTCTTGGGTCCTAAGTGGAAGTGGGCGAAGAAGAAGAACAAGAAAAAAAAGGCTTTTCGGGGGGGGGGGTGGTGGGAAATTCCAAAATTTGCTTTGGCCTCCAGCGCAACACGAACCTGCCTCACCGCTGGCAGCGCTGGCAGCGAGCAGCATAAATTACCAGCCCTCCTTCTCTACTACTACCTTCCACCTTTTCTCCCCCCCCCTCCCGCCCCATTTACGGGGCGTCTTTGTCGCCCTCGTCGCGCTCGTCCTTCGGGCGCTTCGGGGGTTTTTTTCGGATGACGACGACGATGAACGGTGGCGCGGTGAGGCAACGCGCCATGCTGTGGCTGGAGCCAGCCCCGGCCGCTGCTATAAGCCTCTACGCATGCCCACGGCTCTGCTGCTGCTGCTGCTGCTACTTCATCGTTCATCGGCTCATCGAGCCCCTTACCTTCCGTTCCTCGGTCCCCGGTTCCATGCTGTGCGGAGGTTCTGCAGCACTAAAAGCAGCAGCAGCAGCAGCATTGAGATTACTCTGCTGCGTCAGTAGCTGGTCTCTCTCTCTCTCTCTCTGTCTGTCTCTCTGTCGCGCGCACGCCGGCACTCCTTGTGTGATCATCGAAGATTAATTATCGATGCTGGAGCTTGGATATGATTTAAAAGCTTCTGGCTGGCTGACCGATGCCTCCGGTTTTATGGGCCGGCCTTTGCTTTGCCTTTGTCCTGACAACGCAACAACAACACCACCACCCAATCAATCACTGTACACCGCGCATCCAGGGGGGGCTGATCGTCGACGGCCTGGCCTGGCATGCTCTCTCTCTCTCTCTCTCTCTCTTTCTCTTGCCATCTCGTCAGCGCTTTAAATCCTCGAGCGCGAGCCTTCGCGCGAGAAAACCGGTGGCACAAAATCGATATCCGAGTGTCCGGTTCCGTGACCAGCAGTAGCAGCTCCCTCACCCCCTTCACAATAAAAGGCCCTGGAAATGGGGGGGGGGGGGGGGGGTTCAATTGGAGAGGGTAGAGGAGTGTGGTGGGAGTTTCTAAGTGGCTCTAAGCGGTGAGGCACGGGACGGTTCGAAGAAGAAGAAAAAAAAAACGAAAGAGAGTGAGAGAGAGAGAGAGAGAGAGAGAGAGAGAGAGGGAGAGAAAAGGGGCAGCTGGCGAATCCGTTTAGCGATACAAAACAAACCGTCGAGGAGAAGCAGGTGAACAAGCGGAATGGGGTTGAACAGAAAAGAAAGGGTTAAGAAAAAGCGGGGGCGGAGGTGCTGATGGTGGTTTGCGGCTGTGCTGAAGGCACACAACAAACAGCCAGCGGCCATTCGGATCGCCCCCCCCCCCCTCCCCCCCGGGACCGGACGCTGCTGGATGCAGAGCGCAGTTTGATTTTTAATGACTTTGCGCGCCCGCCCTCCCCTTTCCTGTCCCGCCAGTCCACACAAAACACCCACAGTCGAAGCCAGGTGGGCTATCGATTGCCGTTTTTTTTTGTTGTTTTGTTCCCTCGAGAGCATCCCCCGAAAAAGGGGGGGGGGCCCGGTTGACAGACCCGGTGAGGTGAGGTGGCCGTCCTCACTAAAAACTGTGTCTCATGTCACCGCGCGCGCGAGAGAGAGAGAGCGAGAGAAAGGACCGAAACTTTGGTTTGGTTTTCGGCAGGCATTTCATCGCTCAAAACGCGGCCCATCAACCCCATAGCCCGGCTCCAACCGGCTGTGAGTGAGTGAATGAGTGTTTTGTGTGTGCCGCGCGAGGCCACAACAAACTTTGTGTCGGTATGTATGGGTCCGACGGCAGCTGTGTCCGATGCGACACTTGCAGGTGTAATTGCATTGCCCACGTCACCAGGGGGGGGGGGGGGGGCACGCAGTAGTAAGGTAGTAACAGTAGCGCGACCAACGAATCTTCTTCAACGGATCCTGCCTCCGCCACCAGGAGACCACCTGCAGGGGAATGCCGTGCGTGGTGGAAGGTTAACAACAAAAACAGATAAATAAAAAAAAGTACTGCTTGTGGGGGGATGGTGGATGGGGGGGGGGGGGGAATATTTTTAGATCCTAGGACCGAAGGGTGCCATTGTTTTCACCCCGCTGCTGGCTGCTGGATCGAGCATGTGAAGGACAACTCGTGGTTCCAATAAGGTCGGCCGGACCGGAACGGTCCGAGGTTCACAATAGGAATCGCCGGTGCCACCACATCAGCAGCAGCAGTAGCAGCAGCAGCACGAAAGCACGAAAGGCTCGTGAGAGAGAGAGAGAGGGTAGGGGGGGAAGAGGTCTCCGCATAATGGCAAATGGTTCTTTGTGCCAAACACGGGCCACCAAAGTCCCGTTCGTCCGTCAGTCAGGGCAGCTAGGCCACGAAGGACCATGGACTGCATGTCCTGCTGCAGCTCGACCACACATACATACACACACCAGAGCCGAGCAGAGGCTCTGCGAGCTGAGGGACTGCGGTGTGCAGTGGGGGACTGCTATTTGTGGATCGCACCGTAAAGCACCGCACCGCGATGCGCTTCTTCTTCCGAGAGAGGTGGTGCGGTAGAGGGTAGAGAGAGAGAGAGAGAGAGCGAGAGAGAGAGAGAGAGCGAGAGAGAGAGAGAGAGCGAGAGAGAGAGAGAGAGAGAGTCGTCGAGCTTAGCTGGCGGTGTATGTACAGGGTGCGCCTATCAGGAAGTATCCTATGTTAAACGTTGAATAACTCTGTCATTTTTCAATCGATTTTGACAAATGGGACAGTTTATGAAACTTAACTTTATGCCATTTTAGTAATGCATCACTTTACGTTAAAAAGGCTGACTGAAATCGTCACACTTTTTATTGAAAAAAAAATCGTTCAATAGTGAAAACTGCGATCGTCGGATTTGACGGCGCGGGGCTTTTTTCTGTGGTTCTATTTCTAAAAATAAGGTTTATTCCAACAAATCGAAGCCTGTGAAACAATTTAAAGCAAATATTGGAGCTGAAAATGCCAAAATAACTCCCAAAATGTTGTCAAACACAATGCAAAATGCCCGAAAAAGAGCCCCTTTTTTGTATGTCGATTGAAGGTCGATATCGTTTAGGCAAAATCATATTTCGAGTAAGGCACAATAAATGGCATAGAAAAAACCTAAATAAAACTGGTTCATTTTCTAAATTCGGTTGAAAACTGACAGAGTTATTGAACGTTTTCAAATAGGATGTTAGAACCTCCTGATAGGCGGTCGCACCCTGCATATGTGTGTGGTGCAGTACGCGCACATGGTGCTGTCGGTGGGACCGCCAATTGTAAGCCTTTGTGTCCTTCACAAGCGAAGGGAACGGGGGTAAAAAGGGGGGGGGGGAGGGGTGGAGAACATGCCATGGTTCAAGCTGCAGTGAGAGTTTTAGAGCTACTGCTGCAGCTTCCCGATACAGTGCACACCGTCCGAACACACATATGGAACACTGCCTGACCGAGAGAGAGAGAGAGAGAGAGAGAGAGAGAGAGTGAGAGAGAATTGTGCTGAACGTAGAGTGGACTCGCCACTTTGACCACTGGCCGGCCGGCCTGCACTGCCGTCCATCGTTCTAACATGCGATGCGATGCCCAGGCCCTGGGTAGGCTGGGAAGCCACTGGAGCTAACACGGTGCCGCGGTACGGGGTGGGGGGGGGGGGGGGGGTAATGGAGCGATCTCGGTCGAACGCAGCACTCGATGACATGCCGTTATTGCGGTGCGGTGTGTTTGTGTCGTCCACTCGACAGTGGAACACCCAAACAGGGGTGATTGTTGTGAAAAATTGAAAAATTCATCCCACCCCTAGGGGGGGGGGGGGGGGGGGGGGGCGGCTGCAACCCTTCCAACTCTCCCACCAATCGGAAGGATGTAAGGAAGCATTGTGCCCGATGGGATTATTTGTTGTGGTGGGTGGGGGTGTGGAAAGGATGATAACGGTGGTGAGGGTGCGTGTATAATTCATATGACAGGCGAGTCCGAGTCGAGGTTAAAATATTCACTCACTCACTCGCTGCTGCTCTAGCCAGGCGAGCGAAGGAATGCTGTGCCTGTGCCTGTGTCCGTTTTCAACCCCTTCCCCCTTCGTCCCCTTTGTTTGGCTCGATAGCTCGATCTCGACGGAAGGGTTCATTTGAAAAGCAGATCTCTCGGGATCTCTCTCTCTCTCTCTCACGCTCTCTTTTGCCAAATCGAACGCTATTACACTTTCATTCCCATATCTGAGTCATCCAAAAATCATACGCCCCGGTTCAGCGCCTATTCCACCTTCTCCTCCCCCCCGCTCTGTAATTTCAGTGAAGTCAGTCGGCTTCTGTTTAACACCACCAAACCTGCTCGTTCGGTTTCAGTCCATTCGCGCGATTGAATTCGTCTCCAATTCGGTGTGGCGACGAGGGTGTGTTAACGGACACGGGATGCCATTCTTATTTAAACATCCGCATGAAATATGTATCGGGTGAAGTGCCTCTGGGAAGGGCCGAATATAGACCAGGAGCCCACAGGTCCACCCTGGCCCACCCCTATTTTCCCCGTTTGCCTATCAGTGGCGCACTGCCGTGCCACGCAGGTGAACTACCCCGCAAGGCGGGTGAGGCGTGAACCACTTCGCTTCCAATCAATAGCTGCTCGATAAGTTTGATTGTCTGCGCTTGCAAAGCGGAATTTTTGGGGGGGGGGGGGGGGAAGCGGACCGAAGCGGGGTTCATTAGAGTCGAGCACGCACTGCCGCTCGCTGCATCGTCGGTCACCGGCACAAGCTAGCGCCACCAAGAACGATGACGGAGAAGAAGAAGAAAAAGAAGAAGAAGAAGAAGAAGAGAGGGAAAGAAGAATGAAAGGAAGTGCGGTGGCGTGGGTGGCGGAAACAATATAATCACTTCTTTGTTGGCCCAAGCTCCCCCTTCAGCACCCCAGGTATTGACAGGCTAACCTTCTAGGACGGTGCGCCTGCCTGGTGCTGACTGGTTCGATGACGTGCTGATGATTATGTCGATGAAAGCGATGGGGAGAGAGAGAGAGAGACGGAGAGAGAACGAGAGAGAGAGAGAGAGAGAGAGAGAGAGAGAGAGAGAGAGAGAGAGAGAGAGAGAGCGCACGCGGTTGAGTGCCGATCGAGAGGAATTTTAATTTAATTTGGCGCGCGTCCATCGACCAAAAAGGGCAAGTGGGGTGCTCCTGTTGGTGGTGGTGATGATGTATCGCCGTCACGTTATTGAGCCCAGGCCATCGTGTCTCTCGATCATGCGTCCACGCGTCACGCGTCGCCAGTTCTTCTTCCTGGTTTTTTTTTTTGGTGTGGCTGCTCTCGGCACCCTCTAGTGCCTATTGTCCTCGTGGATCGTGTCACACCCTCGGCAATTTTCCTCTTTCTTCTCGTTTCCACACGTCCGCGCGCCCTGTCTCTCTTGCGAGCTCAATTCGCTTCTGGCACTCTGGTCCGTTTTGCCATTTGCTGTAATCAATACTTGTCTTTTCCCCCCCCCCCCCCCAGCCGGGGCTTTGCCAACATCATGTTGGCCACGTAATTACTGAGAGGACAGCAGCCAGCCAGCACCAGCAGCAAGCGAACGGAATGACATTTCAACCACTTCGGACCAAGGACCAGTGGGAGCTCGGCCAGTTCCACAGCAACGCCTTAAAAAAAAATAAATAAAAATGAAGGGATGAAAAGGGCTGCTGCTGCTGGTGCTGGTGCCAGTGCTGCTGGCCGGCCGTCTTTTGGTGCCAAACACATGTATGTGCCCGGCATCGGCGGTCTTTGGGGCGACAGAAATGTCGCAGAAGGCGGTGCAAAGAACGCGAACGTGCGTCCGTCCGTTCGTTTAACTAGGCTGTACTCACCACCACCACCACCACCACCACCAGCACTCTACCAACCACCGAAAAATAAAAAAAAGAAAAAAATCAACCCCTTGGTTTGCGAGCCAAACTGCAGCGGTAACATCACGTGGATAACCGATTGGTGCAGTAGTGCAGCCCCCCCCCCCCCCCGGTTCCTCGCGCGGGATCGCGTGCTGCGGTCTCCTACTACCCCTAACTCTCCCGTTTCCTTCCCCATTCACCCCCCTGGTTTGCATGCGAGCGAGCGAGCGCAGCGCAGCGCCAGAACCGAAGACGGAAAAAGTGTGGGGAGCTCGGGGAGCTCGGGTCCCGGGTTAGTTCTGCCGTTTGCTCCAACTCCAACGGATGATGAAAGACAGCAGTAGTGGCAGCAGTAGTGGCAGCAGTAGTGGCAGCACTTGGCAGTAGTAGTAGTAGCGACCGACCGAGCAGGATGGCGTGGTCGTAAAGGAGCTGTGCAAACTGGAGTGTGGTGCCCCGAGGTGGACGGTGTCCGTCGTTCATCGTGTTGTTGTTGTTGTCATTTGGTCAGCGGGGCCCCCAGCAGGATATCGGAGCACGGGGATGTTGAGTTTCGTGGCTTTTACGTTGTTTCTCGTTCCGGTTCCGCATATCCTTATCTCATCTTTTCTTTCACCGCCTTTTTGGTGCGCCGCAATATCAGGTGCGTGGCGCTGGCTGGCGTGCCTAGGATGTGTGCTTAGTGTGTGAGCGAGTGCAGGCTTGGGTGGTCCCGGTGGCAGCAGCAGCAGCAGCAGCAGCAGCAGTAACAATGTTTACCAATAAATATCTGTGATACAGCGAGATGAACCCCGATCAACCGGAACCGACCGCTAGGCAGCGTGGGAAGAGCGACGCCACACTCTCTCAACACTAAAACAACCGAAAACCCAGCAACTAAAAACCGAGCTGCATGTAGCTGCACGTGTCTGTCTGTCTGTCTGTCTGTCTGTGTGCGTTGTGTATGTGTGCCCGGGGTGGTGGGTGAATATGTGCGTGCGCGCGTGCGATCCTGTGATTCCCTGGCAGTCCGTCTAGGGGGAGCGAGGCCCGAGTAAGAGGTGGTTAGGTGGTGTGCAGCGCGTGTCTGTTAGTGATTGTGTTTTGTGCGGCTACGGGTAGAACGACGGGCACGGGCGAGACACACACGATAAGAGGACTGGCGCGATCTGCAGCAAGGCAACGTGATCAACGTCTGCAAAAGGAAGAAAGCGAAAACGGAAAAGAAAAAGGAAGAGAGCGAGCGAGCGAGCGCGTGAGAGCAGTGGCGCAGTGGCCCCGTCCAGCCAGTGTGGTGGTGGAGCAGTGTGCATCGTTTCGCACCTTCCCTCGCACCTCGCCCTCGCATACCCTGCCACTAGCGTGTGCGCGCTCTGGTTTAAGGCCGGAAGGAATTTTTGGCCGAAAAAAAAACAGGAAAAAGCTTAATAAACCCTGCTGCTTCACCTGCGATCACCACTGAGTGGACGGACAGTGTGGGCAAACGGTTAACCACTCAGGGGAGCGAAGCAAGGAGAAGGAGCTCCCCCCCCCCCTCATTTCCTCTTCTAAACCAAATCAAACCTGACCACGGCTTCTTATTATACAATACCTTACAAGCAACGCAAGCAACGCAAGCAAAGCAAGCATAAGAGATAGGCAAAAACGGAATAATAATTGCAATTTGAAAGCTTTAAAACGTATCATTACCGATCTGTATTAATATATATATAAAGATATATGTATATGTATACACCTATGAGCGTGTGGTCTACACTTGTCTGTACACCTTCGATATATCTATACATAAATAGCAGAGCCTATGACGCCAGCTCCTTACCACTTAGCTAAACAAAACAAAAAAACAAAAAAACAAAAATACAAAAGAGATGCAACGGCAGCAGCAGTATATTGAGTAAAACGCAACTTTCGGTGCTTCAACTAACTAGCAATCGCCTCACGCCCCCACGGCCCCCAGTAATAGTGGAGGGGGGCACAGCACAGCCATAGGTGTGCCGTTGGACCAAAAGCGCAGGACCAACGCAGATCACTCTTGTGAGTGAGCCGAACGATCATGCGAGCGATCACACATCCCGTCCATACGCTTTTTATGCTGATTTGCGGAGCGAGCGAGCCTGAAGAGGGCAGAGAATAGAGGAAGAAGAAGCAGAAGCTGAAGAAGAGGAAGAAGAAGAAGAAAGGAAGTCCTGTAACGAAGCACACCAGCCAGCCAGCCAGCCAGCCAGCCAGGGGAGAGCGTGAGCGCGGTGTGGCACCTGAGGCGCAGAGTTACATAAGAACGTGGCCAGCCAGCACCTTTATATGCCGTCCAGCCACGACCAGCCACCGGGAGGAAAGTGTTGAAAACCGGAGCGTGGAGTGGACCCCGCGCTTTTTTTTTTGAGAAGGGGAATTTATAAAGACACGATAGGAAGAAAGAGAAGAAAAGAAAAGAAAGAGAGAAAAGTAAAGTGCCTCGCCGAAAAAAACTTTCGCTTTTCGTGAAAACGCAGTGTGCCGATGCGTGTGTAGTGGTTGTGTGTGTGTGTGTGTGTTTGGTGGTCGTCGACGGTTTCTTTCTTTCCGGCCATGCTACCGTCGTTGCGGTGTTGCGTTTGGTGGAGGCACCAGCACGCGCACGGTCACGGATCACGGTAGAAAGAGAGAGAGAGAGAGAGAGAGAGCCGGGACGCGCGACGCACGAGCACGGAAACGCACGGTGGGTGGGAGACGGGCGGGGCGGAAACCCGGTGATGAGATAAGATGGCCGCGGTGGCCGGTCTGTACGGGCTCGGCGACGATTCACGCCACCAGCGCCAGCGGAGACAGCAGGCGCAGCAGGCGAACCAGGACAAAACCGACAAGACGCCGGACGGGCTGAGCGAACCGTAAGCGACCTCCTTGCGAGCCCTTTCTTTTACTTTACTTCTCCAGGACGTAGGACGTGGTGATCGTCTTTTTTTTCTTCTTTACATTATTATTATTATCTCCCCATTCTTCTTTGCCCTTTTTCTTTATCGAAATATCATTCACCCTCCCCCAAACAAGGAGGATTTTTGGAGGGTTGTGGATCGATCGTAGTAATCCGTTGACGGTAGTAATCCGTACTAGTTGTTGTCGTAACATATACATTAATACCATTTGCACCGTTTCTTCCACAACTCTCGACGTCTGGTGTCTGGTGATCTTGACTCTTCGCTCTCTCCAAAAAGTTGTCACCTGTTTCCCGTTTCTTTGACTTCTGTCAATGTCTGTTATTGTTAACACAACATCTGTCAAGTTATTGGGGTTGGGATTCTTGTGCATCGATTATGAAGAGATCAACTAGCAACTAGAAAGAGAGCGGAGGGAAAGGAAGCGGTCCGCAGGTGATCTCGCATCGTCGCCGCCACCGCCGCATCTTCGATCTTTCGTTACTTCGCTACCAAAGCTTGGAACTCCTTAAATTTGGCCGCATAAAACAGGGCACAGCTCAGGCCACAAATAAGCTGGAAACACATGGAAAAGGGGTCATATTGTAGGTATTTTATCTGGCTATCCATTAAAAAAATTGCGATTAAATGATTGGGTTACGTTGCGTATTAATTTACGCACTTTTGGTTTTAATGCGACACATCATTTGCTGCACAGTCGGTGGAAGAAGTCTCATTCAGGCCATTTTTCCCCTCCATTTATTATATTACAGCTGGAATTTTAATCATTTTACACTGTTTCTTTAGTTGTTTTGTTCTATCACAGCCCAATATAATTTTATACTGGGGGCAATTTGCCTGTTTAAAGGATTGTTGGTATGAAATCAATGCAATGTTGTTTCGAAACTAATTTATGATCTCTCTGCGGTAATGGAAGCTTGACAAGTTGCGCCAGAACTTAAAGGGACCTTTATGAGACTTAATAAAAGGTAGAAGGATCTTTTCCAGGCATTCTTATTTGCACAAATGGCCGTTCATGAACTCTCCCGTGATGAAATCTTTCGTTTTCAAACCACAACTGCAGAGAACGCTTGCCAAATCAGCAGTTTACGGGCGTTTTTATCTGCGCAAATGAACTAAAACCTTCCTATTGTATTCCCTCTATGATTGTTAGAGTCAAATTTGCCTCCCGAAATGCAGTTTTACGTGCGTTTTTACTCCAGTCATATTAAGTTTCATAGTGAATGTGCAGACGATGTTTTTTACCTTCGTGTGCCATCCGCGATAACTTTTAAAGGTGTGGTTCGATTTTGGCGCATTTTTTATCACTAAAAGAGAAGACTATAACCTTTAAAAAGACACCAACAGAGTGGAAAAGCGATCACTAGAAGCGCTGCAGTGAGTAGAGAGAGAGAGAGAGAGAGAGTGCGGCCAAATTTAAGGCGTTCCAAGCTTTAGTGCACGCATGCAAAGCGCTCGCGGCCACGATCACCGCCGGGACCGCACCGCCGTTGACGTCAAGCGTTGGTGAATGCGGCCACGGTTCTAGGCCACCACCATCGCCTAGCATAAGTGAGTGTGAATGTCTCCTCAAGAGATCAAACGTCGTGCACCGTCGTCTCGCCTTCGACGCGCTCCCGATTCGCGCTTGTCTGGCTGCGCGGCTGGCGGCCCAGACACACCCCGGGGCCAAACCAGAAATTAGGGTGAGAGTGAGAGAGCGGATGCGGGGAGTGGAAAAGAAAAGAGCAAAACAAACGAACGCGTGTGAACGCGCTGGTGGCGAACACTTAAAATAGACAAAACAAAATCCAACCCCAGGGGCGGCCGCCTTTGCTGCGAAGGTTCGTCATCGCGTCACAGCGCGAAGCGATAGTTGGGCAGTTCAGGTTTCGTATTGACACCGAAGCGAACGGCGCGGTGCAACCTTTCTGTTCAAGTTTGTATGTTTCCGTTATTTTGTGGGCAGGGGGGGGAGGGCGTATGCGTTGCAGCTGCGCCACTGCTCTGTCCTGACCGACATCTGTTACTCAACCATCAGCGCCAGTAGCTGCCTTTCGCTATTTCATGGTGCAGATGCGTTGACCACTACTGATTCTTTCATATGACGGTGGTGGCCGATGCATATTGCGGTATCCAAACAGCAGAACACTCAATAATCGTAGCACAGCGTCTCGAGCATAGGACCTGCTCGAAGGATGCGCGTCCTAAACGGAAAAGCTCCAACGCGACGCGCGAAAAACGGGAGCAAGCTTTTCGAGCAGCGCTCGCTATAGTTCCAACCGTTGCCACCGGAGGGCGAGCAGAGAGAGAGAGAGAGAGAGAGAGAGAGAGAGAGAGAGAGAGAGAGAGAAAGGACACTTTGTTAAGGGATGAAAAGCTTGCTCGGGTCACGTCGATAAAGTTGGTTAAAGCTTTCGCGGAATCAACAGGACCAAGGACCCAACCGATGCCTCTCTCTCTCTCTCTCTCTCTCTCTCTCTCTCTCTCTCTCCCACTCTCTCTTGCACTCTATCTCGCAGTCTTCACTACACAAGGGTTGCCGGACGTAAGGGTAAGGACCACATGCGCACGAGCGCCCGATCCGTTGATGTCGCACAGTCTCTCTCTCTCTCTCTCTCTCTCTCTCTGTCTGTTTATGCTGTCCGCCGCATGATGCGCCTGTAGTGTTCGCTTTCCCGGGGGGGGGAGGGGTGATGCCCGGAAAGGGGAGTTGTTGGTTTTTTTTCTTTTTGTTCCTTTCATTTAGGATCGTCGAAGGTCCTTCCGCATAACGCATGCCACGTAATGTTGCGTGGATCACGATGCGTGGGAAGTATGAAGCTTATCACCGATGTGCCACCGATTCCCCCCCCCCCCCCCGGCCCTTCCCGTTGTGGTTGTTGACAAAAATCGATGCCAACGATGGCAAACGATGGTGGTGGGGGTATCCGATCCGTCGCGCTATTATTAGGGGCACTAAAGGCTGCCACATACACCAACATGCCCCCCCTTGGGGGAGGCTAAAAATAGTCTCCTCATCCACCGAACCCTTTCTTGCCTCGCTCTCTCTCTCTCTCTTGGCCGTAGGTGATGGCGCCGCGACAGCGAGAGGGAAACGTGTCCCTCCTTCTCCTCCGCGCTCTCGCTTTCCACCCCGTTTATCTCATTACGGTCGCACCGTGACACTGGGGCGCGACAGCAGCAGCAACAGCAGCAGCAGCAGCAGCAGCGGGCAGAATTGTCTGCCAAACCAAACCTGCGGGCTTGCGGGCTCCGCGCCAAAGACCCACCACGGAACGGAACAATGTTGCAGCTACTCCGTTCTGCAGTTCCTCTCCCTCGCTCACTCTCCACTTTCCTCCCTTTCTCCTGATGTCACGCACCCTTTTTCGGAGGGGGGGGGGGGGTACACAATGTTTTGACATTTCGATGTTTTTTTTTTTTGGGGGGGATTAATGCGCTGCTGCAGTGCAGCAGTCGCCCCAACTTTACTTGCTCACACCATCATTATCAACGTCATCGTCATCAGCTTCATTCTTTGCTCGTTTTTTTCTTCTTCTTTTTCTTCTACCGAACATCTAGCGTGCAAATAATCGCGTCGCACGCCCGTGTCCTTTAGCCCTTTTCATTCATCACTAGGCGTGCCCCTCAAGGGAAAGCTGGGAAAGTGGGATACGAGGAGAAGGGAGAAGGAGAGAAAGAGGTGGCTTGATGGTGATCTCATCCGCGCCTCCTCTTCTTCCTCCTCGTCTGCACACTCACTTCGCCGGCACTTGATGGTGCTCATTTATTATTACTCAACGCCCACTACCACTTCCCTAGTCCATTCCTTCACACCCCTACGAAGAGGGGGGTCTTCACACAAGATATCGTGTCGGATGATCGATTTCATGCACTTCACGGCAAGCCAAGCCATCCCGAGCATCGCGGCGCGGGTGTACGAGTGTTTACAGGGGGGTGAGTGAGGAGGGACATGAACGGAACATGAAAAACGATCCAAAACACGACTGCGACGATCACCGTCGTCGTGCGCGAGCAGGGTTTTTATTAAGGGGGGGGAGGGGTGCGCACGCGACACGCGACGCTCTTTCAGTCTCTCTCTCTCTCTCTCTCTCTCTCTCTCTCTCTCTCTCTCTCTGTCGCGTGTGTGTCTCTATGGTTTGATTGTGTTAAAAATAGTTCAACCAAGCGACCTGCCAGCCAGCCAGCCAGCCAGCAGATGATGATGATGATGATGATGATCATGGGCAGGGGGAAAGGAAGCGAGCATCACTATGCCATTTGGGATTGGTCGTATGGTTCGTGTGGGGGTGGGGGGGGGGGGGGGGAAATGATTTTTGGAAAGCGGACACAGCTATGCACTGGTGACCCTGACGATCTAGCAAACATTAGGGAGCAGCATTAGGGAGCATTGGTGAAGTCGAAAGAAAAGAAAAAAAAAAGGAAGAAAAAAAGCGACACACCGGATGATGGTGGTCGGTTGCACGCCAGCCTGTGTTTACGTTGTCGCTTGGAGTGCGCCCTGCCGGTGTCCGGTTTTTTCCTATGCACCTCCACATTTCCCGGCTCGCAATGGAGACGCCTGGTATCTCGTGTAGCACCGTCAATCTCGTTTGAGAATGGTGCCGCGAGCGAAAGACGCTTTGGTTGCGCGAACATTCCGTCTGCCAGCCAGCCAGCCAGTCAGCCAGCCAGCCAGCGAGCGAACCAGATGCGTAAGTGCAGTTGGGATTTGCTGGCGGAAACGTAAACACGAGACAGGGAGTGCCGGTGTGTGTGGGTGCACCATTACCGATCCCGCTGGTCGCCGTCCCTGGCGTTCGCAGTGGAATGTGCGTTGCGCCCGTTGTCTGCGATGCGGAGTGTTGATCGCTGGTTCAAGGGAGAGCAGGGCGAGGCAAGGGAGGGCTCCGTACCAGCTGATTCAATAGGTTGCAATCGCATTCCTTGTAAGAGAACAATTTTATCATTCTCGTTTGTTGCAGTAAAGTGGCTGCTTATCGCGGCTGCGAAGACACTAGCCGACAGGCAGAGATCGTGAGAGAGAGAGAGAGAGAGAGAGAGAGAAAGAGAAAGAGAGAGAGAAAGAAAGAGAGAGTATTAGAGGAACATCGCCGTTATGGCATCGGAAAATTTACAATATTGTCGCTCCATTTCGTTTGCTTCCGTAAATTCGCTTTTGTTTTTTCTCTCTCTCTCTCTCTCTCTCTCTCCCTTTCTCTCTGTGTCTTTTTTGTTTCCTCTCTTTTATTTCCTCATTCGCTCTATTTTTTTTGCAACTCTCCCATGCTATGAGCTGGGAACATTCGGCTTTGATCGGTAAAGAGGTATTGACTGATTATTTTCAATGTACAGTGTGACAATTTCAGTCCGCTCTCTCAACGTGAAGTGATGCATTACTAAAATGGCATAGACTGAAGTTTCAGGAACTGTCCCATTTGTCAAAATCGATTGAAAAATGACAGAGTTACTCAACGTTTACAAAAGGAATGCTTCCTGCTAGGCGCACCCTGTATATAGCTTATCTCTGCTGTGTCCAATTCACTTCACAAATGCTCTACAAAATCATCTCTTTTAAAGGGGAATAGAGAAAGGGAGATAGTGTGTGTCTTTCATAGACTGAGAGAAAGAGAGAAATAAAAAGAGACAGATAGGGAGATAATTAGATAGAACAGGATAGAGAGACAGAGCGGAAGCAATGGAATGCTTTGGATACGAAAAATCGCTGCAAGTCAGGCTTTGCAGGAAGGAATGAGCAAGATATATTAAAGAGAGAGAGAGAGAGAGAGCGAGAGAGCAGCGCGGTAGCAAGGATACTGCATTATAACACGATACGCCAGTACGCTACTCGCTGCCAACATCGTCGTCGTCTTTGTTGTCGTTGTTGGCTTGTGGCTCTTCCTTTTCCGATTGATTTCCTTCCTTCACACACAGAAACGCATGCAGCTCGGCGTGGTACGTAGCGCCTATGACCTTAGCGCTTTCGCCATTCGCCAAAAATGAGACAATGTTTTGACAATGTGTTCCTTCGGTGTGCTTCTCGAAGAAACAGCAACACGACGACGATCGGGGTGTGGCCGGGGAGTTGAGGGACAAGCCAGATGCAATCCGTTACCTTCGTTGCACCATCGTTGCACCAGCTTTTGATGCATTGTGTCACCCTCTACCGCACGTCAGATTCTCTGGGACGGCTTTTTTGTTATTTTCATTAAATGAACCGCCCGTAAAATGGCTACCGTGTGCCGTTAAAAAGCTACATTGTGATGTAGAGTGGCGGTGAGCGGTTGTTTGAAGCGCAACAGTCACAACAATATCAATCACACACCAACACATACGGGCTAGTGGAGGGCAACTGACTGACTGACATGCGACAGTTGCAGGCACGCACCGCAGGCACGCGTCGTGCGCGCGCTGCGTTTTGGTGGCGGGCGAAGCGAAGGGAGCGCGCAGACACCATGATTGCTTTGCGTGTTACTATTGTGCGCGACGTAGCAGGGTGATGCCCCACCCCCGCCATCCCATTCTTCTCCGAACAGGTCTAGCAGGTCCATTTCCCGCGGCACCACGCCCGTGTCAGTCGCCCGGCGTGCCGCCGCCGAAACCATGACCATTGGCAACGGAAAGAAGCCGAACAGAGGGGAGAGCCCGCTCGCCCGCTCGCCTGTTCCCCTTTTGTGCAACATCTCCGGGACTTTTCTGGGACTGCCTTGGTGGGGGGACCTTGACCGACTGACGACACCGGGCTTCCTGCTCCTCCCGTTTGCTTCTTGCTGCTGCAGAGAAAGCGGTTTCTCTTCGCTGGCAACTAAACGCAACGCATTGGCGGCATCGAAATCATCAACCAACCGACCCCAAATGGTTGCCTTAAAAAGCCCAGCTTTCTTTTTTTGTTTTTTTGCAATAACAAGAGAAGGGAGAGAGAGAGAGAGAGAGAGAGAGAGACTCGAAAGAATGTTGGGGCCCTCTGATCAATACCGCGAATCTTTGGCCAATTACCACGAGAGCGCGAGCAGGGAAGTTGAGGTGTTAGAGAAAGAGATAAAAACAAAGAACAAGCGAGAGCGTGAGAGAGAGAGAAAGAGCATGGTGGAGGTGATGGCAACCCTTCAGGTTGCACGGGATTTCCCGGATGGAGCACTGGAACACACGGATCGCTGTGTGCTGTGTGATGTGCGCTAATGCGAGACATTTCTCGGCCAAAGTCCGTCGAGGTGTGTTGTTTTGTTGCTGCTGCTGCTGCTGCTGTTGCTGCTGCGAGCCAAAGAGCAAGAGTTCAAGAGAGAGAGACAGAGAGAGAGAGAGAGAGAGCGAGCTAGCTTCGAGACGGACGGCCTGCGGTGGATTGTGGACGAGCGCACTCCACTTCCACTTCCACCACCCAAAAAAACCGTCGAGCTCAGCAACGGCATCGTCGATAATGATAAACAAAATGGCGCCTGCGCATCCGTGTACCCATCCACACATCCTCATCATCCACTGTCATCATCATCATCATCATCATCATCAGCAGCAGCAGCAGCAGCAGCATCATCGTCATCGTGTGTTCTGCGATGATGGGTCGCAAGCATCGAAAGGCAGACGCATGAAGAGCATGCAAAGTTCGCGGTGAGAAACACGCGACTAACACGCTCTCCTGCTCTCTCTCTCCTGCTTTCTCTCTCCTGCTCTCTCTCTCTCTCTCTGCTGATTCCCTCGATCATGTTGCCCAGGGATTGCTACCGTGCACTCTTTGCGCTATATCTTTCGCTCTCATCTCTCATCCCATGCACTCCAATCTCTCTCTCTGCTTCTCTCTCTTGCTCTCTCTCTCTCTCGCGCTCTCTCCTGTGACAAAATCCTTTGCATTGCACTCAGAGCAGCAGCAACAGCAACGGCAGCAGCAGCTGCTGCAGAAGATGTAATGATTAACCATCACCCAAGGGTTCTGCTCCCAAGCAGGACGCGGTACGAACGAGTGAGCTGGCGGGCGGGGACGATCAGCCATCAGCACCAGTAGCCGCACCGTCTTCGATTCGATTCGCTCTCGCGCGATCATGAAAAGCCCTACCATGCGTTCACCATAAACGGATCGAGGGAAAGATAGCGCGAGACTCTCCGCTTTTCCGAGAGAGATAGAGAGAGATATAGAGAGTTTGATAAAAAAAAAACAGAGAGATAAATCAAGAGAGCGGAAGAGAGAGAGAGAGCGGGGGAGAGGGAGAGAGTTAAAGGAGAAGGTCGAGGATGCAGCGAGAGAGCCAAGCGCTAGCGCACTGCTTGCGAGAATAAGGATGCGCGCGCGCGCACAACAAAAAAAGAGAGCGAGAGAACGCACCGGAGACAATCCATATTAGCAGCAGCAGCAGCAGTGGTAGTATTATTATTATTAGTAGTAGCAGGAGTAGTAGTAGTAGTAGCAACAGACGAAACGCAGCAACCCCTCGGTTGTCAACAGCATCGCTAGGGGTGGACAGGGTCTCTCTCTCTCTCTCTCTCTTGCGTTTTCTCTCGAACTCGGTTGCCACGCGCTGCTGCTGCTACTGCTACTGCTACTGCTGCTACTGCTGTCCTCTCGCGCGCACTGTTCGCGAGCCAGATTCGAGGGGCATCCCGAGAAGGTGGCCCAAACACTCGCGAGCGCTCTCTCTCTGAGCGAGCACCGTTCTCGCTCCCCTGTGCTGGTAGTGCCACACGAGCACTGGAAGTACCAGGCAAAACCTCCACAAAACCAGAGGCTACCTAGAAAGGGGGCTAACCAGTCAACCAATCAGCCAGCCAGCCAGCCAGCCAGCCAGCCAGCCAGCCAGCCAACCAACCAACCAACCAGCAAAGCCAGCAGCCGAGCAGCGATCCATCGCAGCCCAGCCCGTGGTGCTGTGGAATAGCCAGCACAGCCAGTAGCAGCAGCACGCCAAAAAGGGCCACCCGTACCGCGCCATACCCGAGCAGTAACGGTTTTTCCTTTTTTTTTTTTTTGTTGGTTTTTTTCGTCGCGGGGTCGCTGTAGTGCGCCAGCGGTTGACTCTAACGTGAGAACTGCGAAAGAAAACGCGAAGAAAAACGCAAGCCAACCGACGACGACGACGACGACGACGGTGGTAGTGGTGGAAAAACCCGGGAGGAAGGAAGGAGCGCGATCCCCTCAGTGTGATATCGCTTGGCGTACAGCAGCAGCATTACACTCTTGACCACGCTAGAGCTAGACGGATTGGACGACGCCGCGCGTACCGTGTGTGTGTTTGTGTGCTCGTGGGTGTATGTGTGCATGCAGGTTCTGCGTGCAACCCCTTTTGGGTTTTGGGCTAGCGGGCTCGACGGTGGTGGTGGTGGTGGTGGTGGTTGTTTCGCCTCCGAGGCGCTTGGTTTAGTCCCCAAGTAGTGTTGGCCCGCGCGCGCACGCGACCAGCAGTGACTGAACCTGGTTGTGTGTCTGTCTGTCTGCGTGCGTGCGTGCGTGCGTGCGTGCGTGCGCTCGTGCCCGTGTGACCGCGCTCCGTGCGTGCGCGTGAGTCTCTGTGTTTGTGTGCGTTCGTGTGACTGTGCGTGAAAAGTGCGTGAAAAGCGCAGATAGTGCGGATTTTTGAAAGCGCCCTTGCGAAAACCACTGACTGATTGATTAAGGGGAACGGGAAGGGGGTTTCACGGGGGGATGAGGGAAGGTTTTTGGGGTGTAGTTCAGGATCAAGGCTCGCTTGCTGGGAGAAGGGAGGGACGGGTTAGATGATGTTGTAGGCTTTTTTTTCCCCGACATTTTGCTCATCCCTCATCCCCTCAATAGGGTGAACAGGGTGCGTACTGGTTCCCCGCTCTCTCTTCCTCTCTTCCTCTCTCTCTCTCTCTCTGTCGTGTGCACAATGTCTCGTTTTTTCCGGTTAGCGCCCGCCAATGCTATGGCGAAACCCCCAAAAAAAAAAAAAGGGATACCGAACCTACCCCAGGCACCTTAGGATTGCTGGTCGAAAAAAAAACAAGAGGAGGAAGTGCAGCTCCGGGGAGCCTTTTTGGTTGGCTCCCGGAGTCCTGGCCCCCCTCTCCCTTTTGCAGGCAGTCGGCAGGCTGCGACCGATTGCAGCGCCCTCTGCACGCGTTGTGCGTCCGAAGAGCGATTCCAACAAAAAAAAAAAGAAAAACGGGATTTGTGGGGTTAGTTGGTTGGTTGGTTGGTCCGCTAGTTAGTGGTGGGGGGGGGGGGGGGGCTCCCACGCTCGCCCGCTCTACAACTGCTTCGGGGACGTCGAGGACCGCGAGATAAGAAGACCTTGGGACACAGCTACAGCTTCTTCATCTGCTCCGAGGTGTCGTGTACATGTACATGTAGCCCGTGCCGTGCCTATCTCACTGTATGCTTCGTTGTGCGAACAGGCACACACATATTTTCACACACGCATACGTATGTATGCGTCAAGATATACATTAAACGATTTGCTTTTCTATCTCATAAAGCTCATTCGGTATTTTCCTACCCGACCGGCCAATGTCCCGCGTTTGCTACTGACAGAGGCACCGATGCGGTAAGGGGCGGCTGTTAATGCATACCGCCATTGTATATACATGTAAATGCACACCAATGCCATTTCGGTTGCCAAGCGGGAGGTTCTTCATGTTGTAGTCTTTTTGCAGTTTCTTCTTCTTCTTCTCCTCTTTCTTCGAGTTCTGCATTCTCCTTTTCCAATCGCATCTCGAGTAGCCTTCTGGCTTTGCTAAAAATCTTCCCACTACATAACCCGATGAGATTCCACCACAGAAAGAGAGAGAGAGAGAGAGCGCGCGAGTTTGGCTGTGCACGAGAGATGAGAAAAGACCGAGAGCTAAAGAGAAGGAGCGCGCGCGAGAGAGCGTGAGAGCGAGGGGCTCGGATTGGTTCTCGGTTTTCCAAGGCCCCAAGGACAACGGGCGCGCTGAGTGAACCCTGAAGCGTGAACGAGTGATCTCTGCGTACACTGAGGGGGGGGGGGGGGGGGGCGGGCGTATCAGGGGCAGGGGCATGGTTTACCTGCGTTGGTTAGTGTGTTAAAAGCCAGAGAGGGGTCTCGACGGGGGGGGGTTGTTTGGTCATCGCTCCCCACCGCCCCCACCACCTCGTGCCACCCGTGGAGCGTGAGCCACCCTCTTTGAAAGGAAAGTCTTTCGCGAAAACGTCCCGCGTCGTCCCGCGCAGCGCGCGCGGTTGTGTGCCTGTGTGCACATGGTGCGGTGTCGCGCGCGCGCGGCCGTACACACACAAACACACACACACAGGCAGTGGCTGCTCCCGTTCTGTGCTGCGCTGTACTGTGGTGGTGGCGCCGTCTATACATGTGTGTATGTGGCTGTGTGTCATGCGCTTGCAAACGAGTTGAGGTCGCCGTGGTGCCGTGACAAGAGAGGAAAAGAGAAGAAAGAAGTGGGTGGTGGGGGTGGTGGTGGTGGCACAGGGTTGGCACACATTTCCATATTGCACAGAAAAGAAAAAAGGAAAAAGGGAAAACGGCAACCCGGAAAAAACCAATGCTGCCACCCCGCCAATGCTCGTAGACGCACCAATCAAACGGGGACCGACCGACGATGACGGAGGGGGGGGGGGGGGGCCGTGCGTGACCCGTTGCGGTCAAGTTCAGCAGGCAACGTTCGACGACGACGACGCTTGGCGCTAGAGTGGGCTAGAAAAGGGTTGACGTAAGGAGGGATGCTAGTAACCAAGGGGTGCAATCTGTTCGGATGAGCAGGAGTTGAGCGGGAGCGAAACAACCAACGATCCAGCCCACTCGAACCATCGCCGTGCGCACGCGGCGGGGAGGGGTTGAGGGTTAATTTTTCACTCGCTCACACGCCGCTCACGCCGGTGACCGTGATGGTATGACGTACAATGCGTAGCAGCAGCAGCAGCAGCAGCGAGGCAACTACGTATTCTCATGAGGGGGGGGGGGGGGGGGTTGCGTGACGCGAGGGGTGGGTTTCTTTTTATAATCGAACGCGCACGCATGCACGCACCGCCTGTGCACCGTCCTCACGTGGCCGCTGCGCTGGGTATGCTGGGTGGTTGTATGCTTGGTGGGGCTCGTTAAGGGGTGCACCGGATGCTGGGATCTACCGGAACCAGTGCACAGTAGCCAGCAGGACGCCCGGTTGCACCGTTACAGCTTGCTGTAATGAGAAAGAGAGAGAGCAAGAGAGAGAGAGAGAGAGAGAGAGAGAGAGAGAGAGAGAGAGCGGAAGCGGAACGTTCCAGGGGAGTCATCGGATCGGACGGAGCTGCTGCCTGCAACCATTCCAACCAGCAATCAACCAATCGACCCGGTGCCCTCGCATGTGGGTGTGCCTGTGTTTGTGTGTGTGTGTGTCAGTGTGCATGCCCGGGGGGGGGGGGGGGGAGGGGATGTGAAAAGTGAAAGCGTCCCTACAACCACAACACACCCAGCCTGTCTATGGTGCGCCGTGCCGTGTCTACTGTTACGTGTGTCCGTGGGTGTGTTTCCGTTTGGAAACGTTCGCAAAACGCAAGAAAGAAGAGAGGCTCATACGGACCCCCCCAGCCCCGCGGGGGATGGCACCGATTGTTCTAAAACACCGCCGAACCCCCTCGGGGTTCGATGCTGCTTAGTGTGTTCCGCTTAGTGTTTTTTTTTGGGGGGCTCACAGCCACCCGGGCACCGCTACTTGACCACGGAGTGGTGGATATACAACTAAATGGCGAGAGGCACCCAGGCCGACGGTGCCTGGATCATCATTAATCACCAATCAATCGTCATACACAGTGGCGGGTTGCGGGCAGCCACTCCTGTTCGTTGGTGGCTGCTGCTGCTGCTGCTGCTGTTGCTACTTTGGCAGCCGCTACGCAGCGCTACCTGGCGGAATGGTCCCTGTACTACAATCAAAATACACCGCGAAAGGCGAAACGGAACGGACCGACAAAGTGTGAAGCGTCCCAAAAGTGCCCGTGTTGCGGAGCGCGACTCTCCCTCTCACTCTCTCTCTCTCTTTTCTAGTTTTCTGTTTCTCTCTCTCTCTGCCGCTCTCTCGCTCTCTTTTCACGAGTCTTTGGTTGTCCTGTGACTCGCTGTTGAAACCGATACGGTGCTTAGCATCATTTTTAGTTGCCTGCTTTGAAGCGCACACTGAGCACGAGCGCCACCAGGCGCCTCCATTGGTTGGCAATCGAGTGCCACCAGGCGCCTCCATTGCGCCGTTGCTATCGCTGTATCATCTGTCGTTCTGCCGGAGCAGCAGCAGCCTGCTGCAGTCACAGCAGCAGAGCCCCGTAAAAGCGTTGCTTCCTGTGTGTACACAGGACACATACAGAGAGCATAAAATGGGTTTTTTTTGGGGGGAGGGAGAAGAGTGCCGCAAGTTTTTGTCAGCAGCTCGCTGCCTCTCTGGCTGTTTCTTACTCTTTCTCGAAAGAGATTTCTCTCTCATCCTTTCGCTCTCTCTCCCTCTCTCTCTCTGCCTCTCTCTCTCTATTTCTCTTTTTCTGTCTCTCTGTCTTTTCTTCTCTCTGTCTTTTCTTCTCTCTCCCTCTCCCTCTGTCTCTCACTGTGTATCTTCCTTGTGCTCTCTCTCCCGCTCTCTCTCTCTCTCTTTTTCTTTCGCTCTGTATCTGTATGGTTCACTGCTCCCCATACCTCTTCCCCACTCCCCCGGGCCACCAACCATCCTATGCTTGGTGCCGTCGTCATTCGCCATCATGCGGCAACTTTGTTGCATTGATGCTTGCAGGATCCTGCGCGGTGACCATCTGGTTTCTGCAAAGCGTGGCACCGCATTTGCACAGCAGGGTACTCCCCCTCCGCACCCCAAAAACCGACTCCTTCTCTCCCTTTCCCATCGGTTACACTCGGTTGCTGGCATTTTTGGGGGTGTTTTTTTGGGTGCGAGCAACTGAAACCCGGCTGCTGCTACTCAATCTTTTATGCTAGTTACAAAAAAAAAACTAGGCAAACGATTATGTTTGGTGGGAATGTATGCACATGCACCACCACTTTTGCCGAAAGGCCTTTTGCCTTTATCTTTTATCGCCAAGTCACCGGGAAACCAACGAGAAACAGCCAGCCGCATTCGGCCGTTCGGTGCGCAGCGAGAAAGCGCCACCGGGAGCAAGCCATCGATTCTGTAGCCTAGGCGATGGCCGTAGCATCACCGCCCGTATCCTTGCCCCTTTTTGGTGAATTTATTTCGGTTGATTTCTGTTTCATTTCCACTCCAAACAATCGCTCTCGCTTTTTTTTCTCCCTCTCTCTCTCTCTTTATTTATCGCATTGGTATTTTGTATCCTTTTCTTTCTCTTGCTCTCTCTCTCTCTCTCTCTCTCTCTCTCTCTCTGTCTCTTTCTTTCGTTTCTTCTCGTCTTCCCAATCGGTGCGGTTTAAGGACAGGAAAAGGGCAAAAGCTGGCTGGCCACGGGGTCCCTCGAACGACCTCGGCTTGAATGATAAGTGGCTGCCAAGCAAAGCTCTCATCCAAAATCGATCCCACTTCCCGGTACGGTGCTCTACTAGGGCCGACGGGAGTGTATCCCCGCAAAACATACACACATAGCGACACGCACGCACGTAGCCAGCCAGCAGTGGAAGCCATAAAAGAAGGAAGCCACGGAGCAGAAGCTCCGCGATCAATGCGAACCTCAAACCCCCGTGAGGCCCCTAAGGCTACTTGCTTTGCGTAAAAACAAGCACCAACAATGTAGAAGGAGGAAGGAGGGGATGCTGTTTCCCATTTGCCACCGTAACGGGTAACTGGTTTGTCGGCGTTGGTGGGTTGGGGTTTTTCGCGGCGGCGGAATTCGGCGCCGGGGTTGGCACCGTGGCCAGCGTGTCGCCAGCCGTGCGGCCAATGATGATGATGATGATGATGATGGTAAATATGCTGGTAATGCTGAGCGGTGCGATTTCTGTAGTGGCTCGTTGGCCCCGAGCCCCAAAAATGCGGGGCGCCAGCAGCGATAGAGGCCGACAGCGGGGATCCTGAGGGCACTTCACAAAATCAATTCACTGCGAGTGTGGGTAGGGGATAATTGGGTGCGGGGAGCAAATTGGGCCCGACTTTAAAGCGCGGCGGTGCAACTGCAACACGAGCGAATGTGCGCCTGTGTTTTTCGTAAAAAAGCCAGCACTCTCCTTGCTACCTGGCTCGAGATGCTTCGCAAAAACCCTTCGGCAACCAGGAACTCATTAGCGCGGGTCCTCTGGAAGTCGCGAGTCTTGCTTTTGTTAGAATGGAAGTAGTCGGCGAACCGTTTGTGTTAGCCAATATTCTCAATAACAATAATAAACAAGTCACGCTTCTCGTTTTCCACCGTCCGCCTGCCAGCTGTATTGTGTAGCGTAGCAGGAAGATGGCGGATTGACCGGCGGCTAGAATCCCAATCCGTCTCCGTCGAATTGATTTGCGTGCCCGTTTCCCATCTGTCAGTTTGGCATCTCTGCATCGGTAAGCTCGTCCACTGCTCGTAGACGTTAGCAACCGATGCGGATCACAAACTATGCCAAGGGGGGGGGGGGGGGGGGGGCACAAGAAGCTTCCACTGTGTTCTGTTCCTTACGCTACCCGCCAGCGTCAAGAGTGTAGCACCATGAGTGCGCAAAAGTTCGCTACCAGCACAAGACACAGGGAAGGGAGGGAAAAGAAGGAAAAGAAAGGGTGATAAAACACAAAAAAAATTTGAACAGCCAGAGAGAGAGAGAGAGAGAGAGAGAGAGAGAGAGAGAAAAAAAGAGAATTTGTGTGCGCTCGCTGACCCTTTTTGCAAAACTCTCGTTCACGCACGCACGCACGCTCTCGCTCTCTCTCTCTCTCTCTCTCTCTCTCTCTCTCTCGTCCATCTTCTCTTGCTCGCTCTCTCTCTCTCTCTCTCTCTTCTTTCCGTACGTGCGCTATCATCGCATCAGCGGCTAGGCAGCATCCTGGTGCAGGAGATTTGATCTGGAGAGGAAAGTTCAGGAAGTCGATCGAGGTCGAGGACGGGGTCCGGGTCCCGGGCGAGAGAGAGAGAGAGAGAGAGAGAGAGAGAGAGCAAAGCGTTCCATCCATCCAGCTCATCTCGCTGCAGAGGGCACACGGCGCAGCAGCACCACGCCAGAACCTCAATTCTTTCTCAATCTTGCTCCCCCCCCCCTCTCTCTCTCTCTCTCTCTCTCTCTCTCTCTCTCTCTCTCTCTCTGACACACACTTATGCACACACTTTTTAACCTTGCAAATTTCATCCGCTCTCTCTCTCTCCGTGTATGTTGCGTATTGTTGGTGGCCATCTACTTGGTGGAGTGGCCAAAAGCTCTCTAGTTCTAGGCTGGGGGGGGGGGGGGGGGGGGGGCACCAGCTTTCCGGTCCGCAGCCGCAAGTGCCGGGGGCCACTATCGGGGTTGGCGTGAATTGAGTTTTGGCACCACCGAGCCGAGTTCCGAAGCGCATCCTCGCAGCAGCATCCTCGCAGACAAGCTGGAGCCGTGCTGCGTACGTGTATACGTGTGTGTGCGTGCGATTGATGGTGTGATATACTGCATGAGACAGGGGAGATGGAAAAAACAACAACAACACCACCAAAAAACAGCACTCTCATCGCGAGAGCACGCGAGCGCGCGCGCGAGAGAGAGTCTAGTGAGACCGAGCCGGATGCTGCTGCTGCTGCTGCTGCTGCTGGTCGGAACTATTATCCTTCTGGATTGGAAGCTGGCCAGCCAGCGGGGTGTCTTCAATTCGCGTCCCGTTGAAGGGACGCCTGGTGCTGCTACTATCCGGCAGCCTCTGCGCCACCGACCGAGCGAAATGACTGCGTCTGTTTCGATGAGAGAGTGAAAGAGCGTGCGCGCGCGCGCGCCCGTGTATTTGTGCGTGTTTTTGGGGCCAGAAAGGGCAAGGATGGAGCGCCATCTTTAGTGCGGAGAGCGCTACTGGAGCCTACGGAGAGATGCAACGCAGAGACAGAGACACAGAGAGAGAGAGAGAGAGCGTCTGCTTGGTTTATGGTCGGGTTTTGCATTGGTGTTCCCCCTGCTGATGCTGGCTGCTGTTGGCTGCTGCTTGCTGTAGGCTAGTGCTGCTACCATTACCAGCACTACCACTAACAACTACTACGAAGAGCAGCACTGCTGTTTTCTACTGCTCTCTGCATTCGCAGCAGCATTCGAGTGCGTTCGAGTGCGAGGCAGAGGCCCCAAAACGGAAGCAGCAGCAGCAGCAGCAGCAGTCTGTCAGTGCAAGACGTTAAACACGGTATCACCTTCTCATCTTTGCGTCTGTCGAGTGCAGCAGCAGCAGCAGTAGTAGCAGCTGTAGCAGCCACCACAACCAGAAGCAACCGTTCCCAGTTCCCAGCGCAGAGCTGCCGGCCTGAACGAACTAAGGAGCAAGCCACTGTCTCTCTCGCTCTCTCTCACCCTCTGTGTGTCCTTTCTCACGCACTCTCTCGCTCTCTGGGCTCTCTAACAGTGAGGACCTCTAGAGATCTGACCAACACGTCAGAGAGTGTCCCAGAGTGTCGCGTCCGTCCGTGCCCGTTCGTGTGCTTGTGCGCGTGACGTGACAGCTTGCGGGCTTGCGGGGCCAATTGGGCAGGGATTGCCGTATCCATCCTTTGCCACACTGGTGTTGGGTATACTGTGTTGGCCAGTGGGACCAGTGTCATCGCGCGAGTCCCTAGTTTCATCCCTCGTTTCGGTCCAGTACGGTCTTGCAGTACATTGATTGTCCCGGGTTCCCTCCATCTTGAATTCTCGAGTTCTTTTAAGTGCCTTTAGGTGCCTTCTCTCTGTGTGTCTGTGTCGGTTGTTTGTGAAGTATGTAGTAAGTGAGAAAGGGGGAATCCTCGGCAAACCAACAGCTGGTATCCAGTTCCCTGGTTTCGCTGAGCACACATAGCCGGTCCCTGTCCTTTCAGTGTTTCAGTGGGAAGGGAAGCTGCATTTCGATTTCGGGGAATTGAAGTGCAAATTGTGGGCTTGTGGGAAGAAGGAAAAAGGGACCAAAAAAGACCAAGCGGGGCGTTCTCTCTCTCTCTCTCTCTCTCGGAGCAAGCCCTTAATCCTGAACTCAGCACCACCACCGTGGGTATAAAACGGACACGCTGGATTCGCGCTAACCGTGTGCCCTTTCCCTTGTGGATCGTTCCATCGTTTTTTTATTCCCTCATCAGCCAACCAGCCAGCCAGCCAACCAAAGGGAGCATTTCCACGCCACGTGCCCCTTCCCCCTCCCTCGCCCGGTGTTAAACCCAGTGCAGTGCAGTGCAGTGTTAGCCACTGAGCGGCCACTGGAAACGGTGTGTGCCCAGCCGAACGTCAGCGAGGCGACCAGCATCCGGTAGTAGCGAAGTAGTGCTTCGAAAAACGGCAAAGCCAGTGAGTGAATGTGAGTGTGAGTGTTTGTGTACCGGTGAGGGCTGACGATGACAGCCATCCATCTGCGCTGCGAAGAAAAACAACAACACAACACGACGACGACGACGACGACGACGAGCAAGACGCACCGTTGCACGTGCGCCCACTAGCGCCCCCCCTTGCACGGTGCCCGGTCTAGAACGGTTCGCCGCCGCCAGACGCCCGCATTGACGCACTGCAACAAAACCGAGCGGGTGTTCCCTCAGCGCGTGCGTGCGTGCGTGCGTGTTTTTCGTGATCCCCCCCCCCCCCCTAACCGCTGTCCTGTCCGGGGGACAATGGAGTAAAATTACACAGACACACAGACACAGACAGAGCAACAACGACGGCAACAGCAGTAACAACGAAAGCAACGTGCGCGGCAGCAAATTAGGGCGCCAGGGCGGAACGGAAGAACAGTAGAAACAAGCAGAAGGTCGAAAGAAGAACGTGTGAACGGCTGTGTCATGTGTGGTGCCGTGTTTACATTGATGCCGTACGCCGTGCCGACTTCGCGCAGCCCGGAACGAAACGCCCGCTGGCAGCGAGCGCGAGTCTGAGCAGAGAGCAGCGCCGAGCCACCAGGCAAAAACAGGAAGAGCACCGCTGAAAGTGGAGAGCAACACCCCTTCCCCCGGAGAGCCTTACACAACAATCAAAGCCAGGCTCGCACGCGAGCAGCAGCGAGCCTCGTGTCCAGTTCTTCCAAAACAAGGGATGCAATCGCAGGGGATGACAGCTCGCTAGAGAAAGAGAAGCAGAAGAAGCAGCAGCAGCAGAAGAATCAAATAGCGAATAGGAGAGTCACAGTGCACGCCAAACAGCAGCAGCAGCAGCAGCAGGAGCAGCAGCAGCAGCAGACAGTGACCTGTTTACGTGTGTCGTCCGTGTGTGTTGCGACCGTGTGTGTTTTGTGTTCGGTGCAGCGGCGGTGTGCCGCTCCGCTCGACCGTGTGTGACGTCATCGGTGCAGACCAACTACGGCTCTACGGTTTCTTTACGGCCCGGCGCCAGTGCCATTGTCCGCATCCGCAATCATCGCATCGCTGGCTTGAGGCCTGGCCAACGGCGCCACCGACGCCCCCCCTCTCTCTCTCTTTCTCTTTCCCTATCTCTACCTTACTTTCTTTTTTCTATCTCTCCTTGCAATCCTCTTCCGCCTCCATCTGCATTCAACCGTGCTCACCAAACTTCCTCCTTTAACGCCTGTGCTTTCCTCCGTTTCGTTTCCTTTCCCGGAGAGTCACCTGATCCTAACGAAGCAAAAAGCAAAAACAAAAAACCCAACATAAAAACCACCCCCCCCCCGCTGGGCGCGCACCACCACTGTTCAGCACCGCGCCGCAGTCCGCAGTATTGTTGAGCCATTAGTTACCTATTTAAATGCAAAACCATAATCTACCGCAAAGATAACGAAAAAACGCCGCGCAACTCGGCATCAACCATTTCTCCGATAGATTTTGTTGAGAAATGGGGCCTGACGCCGGTACTTGGGCCCAGACAAGAGCCTGTCAGTTGCGGTGAAAGTCAGACGAGCGGTCAGCCCCCTCTTCTTGCGGACAGGTAAATTTTCCCATCCCCTCCCCCCTTTTTCGCAGCAACCGGAAGCCAGTAGCGCTGTGAACCCCTCCCTGGGGTTCCCTTGATTTTTTTTGTGTTCTCTGTCACTCTCTCTCTCTCTCTCTCTCTCTCTCTCTCTCTCTGTCTCTCTCCCTGTGGATGTCCTTTTATCTCTTTCGTCCTGTACTTACATGTCGCGCTCTCGCTCTTTTGTTCTCTCTCGATGTCGATCTCGATACGTTCGTTGGTACGTTATGGCGCAGGATGACAGCTGGATGTAAGCAGGGGTAGGCAGAGGCGGTTGCGCTGCCTAGGATAATGCCTCCCACACGTCTGTATGTGTGCTAGAAGCCGTTTTCACGCAGTGGCACCTTCCGTTTATGTAGCGAAAGCTTGGAACGGCTTAAATTTGGCCGCACTCTCTCTCTCTCTCTCTCTCTCTCTACTCACTGCAGCGCTTCTAGTGGTCGCTTTGCTACTCTGTTGGTGTCTTTTTAAAGGTTATAGTCTTCTCTTTTAGTGATAAAAAATGCGCCAAAAACGAACCACACCTTTAAAAGTTATCGCCGATGGAACACGAAGGGTGAACAAAAAATGCCTGCACACTCATTATGCAAACTCAATTTGAATGGAGTAAAAACCCACGTAAAACTGCATTTTAGCAAAAACCAGCAGACAAATTTGACTTAAGCAATCATAGAGGGAATACGAAAGTTTTGGCTCATTTACGCAGCTAAAAACGCCCGTAAACTGCTCCTTTGGCTAGCGTTCTCTGTAGGTTGTGGTTTGAAAACGAAAGATTTCATCACGAGAGAGTTCATGAACGGCCGTTTGTGCAAAGAAGAATGCCTGGAAAAGATTATTCTACCTTTTATTAAGTCTCACAAAGGTCCTTTTAAGTTCTGGCGCAACTTGTCAAGGTACCCTTACAGCACAGAGATCATAAATTGGTATTGGAGCATAGATTTCATACCAAAAATACTTCAATCCACCAAATTGCCCACAGTATCGTCCAATACCGTTATATTGAGCTATTATCGAACAAAACAACTAAAGAAACAGTGAAAAATGATTAAAAATCCAGCTGTAATATAATAAATGGTGGGGAAAAATGGCCTGAATGAGACTTCTTCCACCGACTGTGCAGAAAATGATGTGTCGCATTAAAACCAAAAGTGCGTAAATTAATACGCAACGTGACCCAATAATTTAATCGCAATTTTTTTAATTGATAGCCAGATAAAATACCTACAAAACGACCCCTTTACCATGTGTTTAGCTTATTTGTGGCCTGAGCTGTGGCCTGTTTTATGCTTTATTATGCTCGCTAGCTCCCAATTGGCCCTTCTTCTGGCTGGTTAGTGTCACACTCACACCAGCGTGTACTTCCGGTGCCCATGGACAACCCTTTCATCTATACGAGTCGCGCACACAGACACACTCATTACCGTGGGGTCATAAAAAAAAAACTGAAGAAGCAGTTAGCATCAGGATGCTGCTGCTTCTGCTGCAATCCTTCTCAAGCCACTCCCCAGGCAGTATAACGTAGAACCTGGTGCTGGTGACGTAGGCGAAGGGGTGTGGGGGGGTTATGAAGCGGTAGAAACTGGGCCAGCCCGCCAGCCAGCCAGCCAGCCAGCTCGTTCGAATTCAATCCCACTTTCCGCTACTTATGTTTTATGCTCGAAGCATTACGCGCACGCGGGAGTCCTCAGTCCTCCCCCCCCCCCCCCAAAGGGGGAGAAAATAAAAATCGACACCATATGTCGGTGTGCCCGGAGCCAGAAGAGCTACCGACCTCGTTGGTGCGTTGCAGATTCCGATGTCCTTGTGTGTGTGTGCGTGTGTGTGCAGGCGGGGCGACAGACTGCAGTGCGCACAATA